>NC_060174.1:14915242-15055242 GCF_021184085.1 Oncorhynchus gorbuscha
TAAGTCTAAGAGTGATGACAGCTGTGAGTGTTTCTGGGTAAGTCTAAGAGTGATGACAGCTGTGAGTGTTTCTGGGTAAGTCTAAGGGTGATTACAGCTGTGAGTGTTTCTGGGTAAGTCTCTAAGAGTGATTACAGCTGTGAGTGTTTCTGGGTAAGTCTCTAAGAGTGATTATAGCTGTGAGAGTTTCTGGGTAAGTCTAAGAGTGATTACAGCCTTGAGTGTTTCTGGGTAAGTCTCTAAGTGTGATTACAGCTGTGAGTGTTTCTGGGTAAGTCTAAGAGTGATTACAGCTGTGAGTGTTTCTGGGTAAGTCTCTAAGAGTGATTACAGCTGTGAGTGTTTCTGGGTAAGTCTAAGAGTGATTACAGCTGTGAGTGTTTCTGGGTAGGTCTCTAAGAGTGATTACAGCTGTGAGTGTTTCTGGGTAAGTCTCTAAGAGTGATTACAGCTGTGAGTGTTTCTGGGTAAGTCTCTAAGAGTGATTACAGCTGTGAGTGTTTCTGGGTAAGTCTCTAAGAGTGATTACAGCTGTGAGTGTTTCTGGGTAAGTCTAAGAGTGATTACAGCTGTGAGTGTTTCTGGGTAAGTCTCTAAGAGCGATTACAGCTGTGAGTGTTTCTGGGTAAGTCTAAGAGTGATTACAGCTGTGAGTGTTTCTGGGTAAGTCTCTAAGAGTGATTACAGCTGTGAGTGTTTCTGGGTAAGTCTCCAAGAGTGATTACAGCTGTGAGTGTTTCTGGGTAAGTCTAAGAGTGATTACAGCTGTGAGTGTTTCTGGGTAAGTCTCTAAGAGTGATTACAGCTGTGAGTGTTTCTGGGTAAGTCTAAGAGTGATTACAGCTGTGAGTGTTTCTGGGTAGGTCTCTAAGAGTGATTACAGCGTGAGTGTTTCTGGGTAAGTCTCTAAGAGTGATTACAGCTGTGAGTGTTTCTGGGTAAGTCTCTAAGAGTGATTACAGCTGTGAGTGTTTCTGGGTAAGTCTCTAAGAGTGATTACAGCTGTGAGTGTTTCTGGGTAAGTCTCTAAGAGTGATTACAGCTGTGAGTGTTTCTGGGTAAGTCTCTAAGAGTGATTACAGCTGTGAGTGTTTCTGGGTAAGTCTAAGAGTGATTACAGCTGTGAGTGTTTCTGGGTAAGTCTAAGAGTGATTACAGCTGTGAGTGTTTCTGGGTAAGTCTCTTAGAGTGATTACAGCTGTGAGTGTTTCTGGGTAAGTCTCTAAGAGTGATTACAGCTGTGAGTGTTTCTGGGTAAGTCTCCAAGTGTGATTACAGCTGTGAGTGTTTCTGGGTAAGTCTAAGAGTGATTACAGCTGTGAGTGTTTCTGGGTAAGTCTCTAAGAGTGATTAACAGCTGTGAGTGTTTCTGGGTAAGTCTAAGAGTGATTACAGCTGTGAGTGTTTCTGGGTAGGTCTCTAAGAGTGATTACAGCTGTGAGTGTTACTGGGTAAGAGTAAGAGTGATTACAGCTGTGAGTGTTTCTGGTTAGGTCTCTAAGAGTGATTACAGCTGTGAGTGTTTCTGGGTAAGTCTCTAAGAGTGATTACAGCTGTGAGTGTTTCTGAGTAAGTCTCTAAGAGTGATTACAGCTGTGAGTGTTTCTGGGTAAGTCTCTACGAGTGATTACAGCTGTGAGTGTTTCTGGGTAAGTCTCTAAGAGTGATTACAGCTGTGAGTGTTTCTGGGTAAGTCTCTAAGAGTGATTACAGCTGTGAGTGTTTCTGGGTAAGTCTAAGAGTGATTACAGCTGTGAGTGTTTCTGGGTAAGTCTAAGAGTGATTACAGCTGTGAGTGTTTCTGGGTAAGTCTCTTAGAGTGATTACAGCTGTGAGTGTTTCTGGGTAAGTCTCTAAGAGTGATTACAGCTGTGAGTGTTTCTGGGTAAGTCTCCAAGTGTGATTACAGCTGTGAGTGTTTCTGGGTGAGTCTAAGAGTGATTACAGCTGTGAGTGTTTCTGGGTAAGTCTAAGAGTGATTACAGCTGTGAGTGTTTCTGGATAAGTCTAAGAGTGATTACAGCTGTAAGTGTTTCTGGGTAAGTCTAAGAGAGATTACAGCTGTGAGTGTTTCTGGGTAAGTCTCCAAGAGTGATTACAGCTGTGAGTGTTTCTGGGTAAGTCTCTAAGAGTGATTACAGCTGTGAGTGTTTCTGGGTAAGTCTCTAAGAGTGTTTACAGCTTTGAGTGTTTCTGGGTAAGTCTCTAAGAGTGATTACAACTGTGAGTGTTTCTGGATAAGTCTCTAAGAGTGATTACAGCTGTGAGTGTTTCTGGGTAAGTCTCTAACAGTGATTACAGCTGTGATTGTTTCTGGGTAAGTCTCTAAGAGTGATTACAGCTGTGAGTGTTTATGGGTAAGTCTCTAAGAGTGATTACAACTGTGAGTGTTTCTGGGTAGGTCTCTAAGAGTGATTACAGCTGTGAGTGTTTCTGGGTAGGTCTCTAAGAGTGATTACAGCTGTGAGTGTTTCTGGGTAAGTCTAAGAGTGATTACAGCTGTGAGTGTTTCTGGGTAAGTCTAAGAGTGATTACAGCTGTGAGTGTTTCTGGGTAGGTCTCTAAGAGTGATTACAGCTGTGAGTGTTTCTGGGTAAGTCTCTAAGAGTGATTACAGCTGTGAGTGTTTCTGGGTAAGTCTCTAAGAGTGATTACAGCTGTGAGTGTTTCTGGGTAAGTCTCTAAGAGTGATTACAGCTGTGAGTGTTTCTGGGTAAGTCTCTAAGAGTGATTACAGCTGTGAGTGTTTCTGGGTAAGTCTAAGAGTGATTACAGCTGTGAGTGTTTCTGGGTAAGTCTAAGAGTGATTACAGCTGTGAGTGTTTCTGGGTAAGTCTCTTAGAGTGATTACAGCTGTGAGTGTTTCTGGGTAAGTCTCTAAGAGTGATTACAGCTGTGAGTGTTTCTGGGTAAGTCTCCAAGTGTGATTACAGCTGTGAGTGTTTCTGGGTAAGTCTAAGAGTGATTACAGCTGTGAGTGTTTCTGGGTAAGTCTCTAAGAGTGATTACAGCTGTGAGTGTTTCTGGGTAAGTCTCTAAGAGTGATTACAGCTGTGAGTGTTTCTGGGTAAGTCTCTAAGAGTGATTACAGCTGTGAGTGTTTCTGGGTAAGTCTCTAAGAGTGATTACAGCTGTGAGTGTTTCTGGGTAAGTCTCTAAGAGTGATTACAGCTGTGAGTGTTTCTGGGTAAGTCTAAGAGTGATTACAGCTGTGAGTGTTTCTGGGTAAGTCTAAGAGTGATTACAGCTGTGAGTGTTTCTGGGTAAGTCTCTTAGAGTGATTACAGCTGTGAGTGTTTCTGGGTAAGTCTCTAAGAGTGATTACAGCTGTGAGTGTTTCTGGGTAAGTCTCCAAGTGTGATTACAGCTGTGAGTGTTTCTGGGTAAGTCTAAGAGTGATTACAGCTGTGAGTGTTTCTGCGTAAGTCTAAGAGTGATTACAGCTGTGAGTGTTTCTGGGTAAGTCTAAGAGTGATTACAGCTGTGAGTGTTTCTGGGTAAGTCTAAGAGTGATTACAGCTGTGAGTGTTTCTGGGTAAGTCTCTAAGAGTGATTACAGCTGTGAGTGTTTCTGGGTAAGTCTAAGAGTGATTACAGCTGTGAGTGTTTCTGGGTAAGTCTAAGAGTGATTACAGCTGTGAGTGTTTCTGGTTAGGTCTCTAAGAGTGATTACAGCTGTGAGTGTTTCTGGGTAAGTCTCTAAGAGTGATTACAGCTGTGAGTGTTTCTGGGTAAGTCTCTAAGAGTGATTACAGCTGTGAGTGTTTCTGAGTAAGTCTCTAAGAGTGATTACAGCTGTGAGTGTTTCTGGGTAAGTCTAAGAGTGATTACAGCTGTGAGTGTTTCTGGTTAGGTCTCTAAGAGTGATTACAGCTGTGAGTGTTTCTGGGTAAGTCTCTAAGAGTGATTACAGCTGTGAGTGTTTCTGAGTAAGTCTCTAAGAGTGATTACAGCTGTGAGTGTTTCTGGGTAAGTCTCTAAGAGTGATTACAGCTGTGAGTGTTTCTGGGTAAGTCTCTAAGAGTGATTACCGCTGTGAGTGTTTCTGGGTAAGTCTCTAAGAGTGATTACAGCTGTGAGTGTTTCTGGGTAAGTCTAAGAGTGATTACAGCTGTGAGTGTTTCTGGGTAAGTCTCTAAGAGTGATTACAGCTGTGAGTGTTTCTGGGTAAGTCTCTAAGAGTGTTTACAGCTTTGAGTGTTTCTGGGTAAGTCTCTAAGAGTGATTACAACTGTGAGTGTTTCTGGATAAGTCTCTAAGAGTGATTACAGCTGTGAGTGTTTCTGGGTAAGTCTCTAACAGTGATTACAGCTGTGATTGTTTCTGGGTAAGTCTCTAAGAGTGATTACAGCTGTGAGTGTTTATGGGTAAGTCTCTAAGGGTGATTACAACTGTGAGTGTTTCTGGGTAGGTCTCTAAGAGTGATTACAGCTGTGAGTGTTTCTGGGTAGGTCTCTAAGAGTGATTACAGCTGTGAGTGTTTCTGGGTAAGTCTAAGAGTGATTACAGCTGTGAGTGTTTCTGGGTAAGTCTCTAAGAGTGATTACAGCTGTGAGTGTTTCTGGGTAAGTCTAAGAGTGATTACAGCTGTGAGTGTTTCTGGGTAGGTCTCTAAGAGTGATTACAGCTGTGAGTGTTTCTGGGTAAGTCTCTAAGAGTGATTACAGCTGTGAGTGTTTCTGGGTAAGTCTCTAAGAGTGATTACAGCTGTGAGTGTTTCTGGGTAAGTCTCTAAGAGTGATTACAGCTGTGAGTGTTTCTGGGTAAGTCTCTAAGAGTGATTACCGCTGTGAGTGTTTCTGGGTAAGTCTCTAAGAGTGATTACAGCTGTGAGTGTTTCTGGGTAAGTCTAAGAGTGATTACAGCTGTGAGTGTTTCTGGGTAAGTCTAAGAGTGATTACAGCTGTGAGTGTTTCTGGGTAAGTCTCTTAGAGTGATTACAGCTGTGAGTGTTTCTGGGTAAGTCTCTAAGAGTGATTACAGCTGTGAGTGTTTCTGGGTAAGTCTCCAAGTGTGATTACAGCTGTGAGTGTTTCTGGGTGAGTCTAAGAGTGATTACAGCTGTGAGTGTTTCTGGGTAAGTCTAAGAGTGATTACAGCTGTGAGTGTTTCTGGATAAGTCTAAGAGTGATTACAGCTGTAAGTGTTTCTGGGTAAGTCTAAGAGTGATTACAGCTGTGAGTGTTTCTGGGTAAGTCTCTAAGAGTGATTACAGCTGTGAGTGTTTCTGGGTAAGTCTCTAAGAGTGTTTACAGCTTTGAGTGTTTCTGGGTAAGTCTCTAAGAGTGATTACAACTGTGAGTGTTTCTGGATAAGTCTCTAAGAGTGATTACAGCTGTGAGTGTTTCTGGGTAAGTCTCTAACAGTGATTACAGCTGTGATTGTTTCTGGGTAAGTCTCTAAGAGTGATTACAGCTGTGAGTGTTTATGGGTAAGTCTCTAAGGGTGATTACAACTGTGAGTGTTTCTGGGTAGGTCTCTAAGAGTGATTACAGCTGTGAGTGTTTCTGGGTAGGTCTCTAAGAGTGATTACAGCTGTGAGTGTTTCTGGGTAAGTCTAAGAGTGATTACAGCTGTGAGTGTTTCTGGGTAAGTCTCTAAGAGTGATTACAGCTGTGAGTGTTTCTGGGTAAGTCTAAGAGTGATTACAGCTGTGAGTGTTTCTGGGTAGGTCTCTAAGAGTGATTACAGCTGTGAGTGTTTCTGGGTAAGTCTCTAAGAGTGATTACAGCTGTGAGTGTTTCTGGGTAAGTCTCTAAGAGTGATTACAGCTGTGAGTGTTTCTGGGTAAGTCTCTAAGAGTGATTACAGCTGTGAGTGTTTCTGGGTAAGTCTCTAAGAGTGATTACAGCTGTGAGTGTTTCTGGGTAAGTCTAAGAGTGATTACAGCTGTGAGTGTTTCTGGGTAAGTCTCTTAGAGTGATTACAGCTGTGAGTGTTTCTGGGTAAGTCTCTAAGAGTGATTACAGCTGTGAGTGTTTCTGGGTAAGTCTCCAAGTGTGATTACAGCTGTGAGTGTTTCTGGGTAAGTCTAAGAGTGATTACAGCTGTGAGTGTTTCTGGGTAAGTCTCTAAGAGTGATTACAGCTGTGAGTGTTTCTGGGTAAGTCTAAGAGTGATTACAGCTGTGAGTGTTTCTGGGTAGGTCTCTAAGAGTGATTACAGCTGTGAGTGTTTCTGGGTAAGTCTCTAAGAGTGATTACAGCTGTGAGTGTTTCTGGGTAAGTCTCTAAGAGTGATTACAGCTGTGAGTGTTTCTGGGTAAGTCTCTAAGAGTGATTACAGCTGTGAGTGTTTCTGGGTAAGTCTAAGAGTGATTACAGCTGTGAGTGTTTCTGGGTAAGTCTAAGAGTGATTACAGCTGTGAGTGTTTCTGGGTAAGTCTCTTAGAGTGATTACAGCTGTGAGTGTTTCTGGGTAAGTCTCTAAGAGTGATTACAGCTGTGAGTGTTTCTGGGTAAGTCTCTAAGAGTGTTTACAGCTGTGAGTGTTTCTGGGTAAGTCTCTAAGAGTGATTACAACTGTGAGTGTTTCTGGATAAGTCTCTAAGAGTGATTACAGCTGTGAGTGTTTCTGGGTAAGTCTCTAACAGTGATTACAGCTGTGATTGTTTCTGGGTAAGTCTCTAAGAGTGATTACATCTGTGAGTGTTTCTAGGTAAGTCTCTAAGAGTGATTACAGCTGTGAGTGTTTATGGGTAAGTCTCTAAGAGTGATTACAACTGTGAGTGTTTCTGGGTAGGTCTCTAAGAGTGATTACAGCTGTGAGTGTTTCTGGGTAGGTCTCTAAGAGTGATTACAGCTGTGAGTGTTTCTGGGTAAGTCTCTAAGAGTGATTACAGCTGTGAGTGTTTCTGGGTAAGTCTCTAAGAGTGATTACAGCTGTGAGTGTTTCTGCGTAAGTCTAAGACAGATTACAGCTGTGAGTGTTTCTGGGTAAGTCTCTAAGAGTGATTACAGCTGTGAGTGTTTCTGGGTAAGTCTCTAAGAGTGATTACAGCTGTGAGTGTTTCTGGGTAAGTCTCTAAGAGTGATTACAGCTGTGAGTGTTTCTGGGTAAGTCTCTAAGAGTGATTACAGCTGTGAGTGTTTCTGGGTAAGTCTCTAAGAGTGATTACAGCTGTGAGTGTTTCTGGGTAAGTCTCTAAGAGTGATTACAGCTGTGAGTGTTTCTGGGTAAGTCTAAGAGTGATTACAGCTGTGAGTGTTTCTGGGTAAGTCTAAGAGTGATTACAGCTGTGAGTGTTTCTGGGTAAGTCTCTTAGAGTGATTACAGCTGTGAGTGTTTCTGGGTAAGTCTCTAAGAGTGATTACAGCTGTGAGTGTTTCTGGGTAAGTCTCCAAGTGTGATTACAGCTGTGAGTGTTTCTGGGTAAGTCTAAGAGTGATTACAGCTGTGAGTGTTTCTGGGTAAGTCTAAGAGTGATTACAGCTGTGAGTGTTTCTGGGTAAGTCTAAGAGTGATTACAGCTGTAAGTGTTTCTGGGTAAGTCTAAGAGAGATTACAGCTGTGAGTGTTTCTGGGTAAGTCTCTAAGAGTGATTACAGCTGTGAGTGTTTCTGGGTAAGTCTCTAAGAGTGATTACAGCTGTGAGTGTTTCTGGGTAAGTCTCTAAGAGTGATTACAGCTGTGAGTGTTTCTGGGTAAGTCTCTAAGAGTGATTACAGTTGTGAGTGTTTCTGGGTAAGTCTCTAAGAGTGATTACAGCTGTGAGTGTTTCTGGGTAAGTCTCTAAGAGTGATTACAGCTGTGAGTGTTTCTGGGTAAGTCTAAGAGTGATTACAGCTGTAAGTGTTTCTGGGTAAGTCTAAGAGAGATTACAGCTGTGAGTGTTTCTGGGTAAGTCTCTAAGAGTGATTACAGCTGTGAGTGTTTCTGGGTAAGTCTCTAAGAGTGATTACAGCTGTGAGTGTTTCTGGGTAAGTCTCTAAGAGTGTTTACAGCTGTGAGTGTTTCTGGGTAAGTCTCTAAGAGTGATTACAACTGTGAGTGTTTCTGGATAAGTCTCTAAGAGTGATTACAGCTGTGAGTGTTTCTGGGTAAGTCTCTAAGAGTGATTACAGCTGTGAGTGTTTCTGGGTAAGTCTCTAAGAGTGATTACAGCTGTGAGTGTTTCTGGGTAAGTCTCTAAGAGTGATTACAGCTGTGAGTGTTTCTGGGTAAGTCTAAGAGTGATTACAGCTGTGAGTGTTTCTGGGTAAGTCTAAGAGTGATTACAGCTGTGAGTGTTTCTGGGTAAGTCTCTTAGAGTGATTACAGCTGTGAGTGTTTCTGGGTAAGTCTCTAAGAGTGATTACAGCTGTGAGTGTTTCTGGGTAAGTCTCCAAGTGTGATTACAGCTGTGAGTGTTTCTGGGTAAGTCTAAGAGTGATTACAGCTGTGAGTGTTTCTGGGTAAGTCTAAGAGTGATTACAGCTGTGAGTGTTTCTGGGTAAGTCTAAGAGTGATTACAGCTGTAAGTGTTTCTGGGTAAGTCTAAGAGAGATTACAGCTGTGAGTGTTTCTGGGTAAGTCTCTAAGAGTGATTACAGCTGTGAGTGTTTCTGGGTAAGTCTCTAAGAGTGATTACAGCTGTGAGTGTTTCTGGGTAAGTCTCTAAGAGTGATTACAGCTGTGAGTGTTTCTGGGTAAGTCTCTAAGAGTGATTACAGCTGTGAGTGTTTCTGGGTAAGTCTCTAAGAGTGATTACAGCTGTGAGTGTTTCTGGGTAAGTCTCTAAGAGTGATTACAGTTGTGAGTGTTTCTGGGTAAGTCTCTAAGAGTGATTACAGCTGTGAGTGTTTCTGGGTAAGTCTCTAAGAGTGATTACAGCTGTGAGTGTTTCTGGGTAAGTCTAAGAGTGATTACAGCTGTAAGTGTTTCTGGGTAAGTCTAAGAGAGATTACAGCTGTGAGTGTTTCTGGGTAAGTCTCTAAGAGTGATTACAGCTGTGAGTGTTTCTGGGTAAGTCTCTAAGAGTGATTACAGCTGTGAGTGTTTCTGGGTAAGTCTCTAAGAGTGTTTACAGCTGTGAGTGTTTCTGGGTAAGTCTCTAAGAGTGATTACAACTGTGAGTGTTTCTGGATAAGTCTCTAAGAGTGATTACAGCTGTGAGTGTTTCTGGGTAAGTCTCTAAGAGTGATTACAGCTGTGAGTGTTTCTGGGTAAGTCTCTAAGAGTGATTACAGCTGTGAGTGTTTCTGGGTAAGTCTCTAAGAGTGATTACAGCTGTGAGTGTTTCTGGGTAAGTCTAAGAGTGATTACAGCTGTGAGTGTTTCTGGGTAAGTCTAAGAGTGATTACAGCTGTGAGTGTTTCTGGGTAAGTCTCTTAGAGTGATTACAGCTGTGAGTGTTTCTGGGTAAGTCTCTAAGAGTGATTACAGCTGTGAGTGTTTCTGGGTAAGTCTCCAAGTGTGATTACAGCTGTGAGTGTTTCTGGGTAAGTCTAAGAGTGATTACAGCTGTGAGTGTTTCTGGGTAAGTCTAAGAGTGATTACAGCTGTGAGTGTTTCTGGGTAAGTCTAAGAGTGATTACAGCTGTAAGTGTTTCTGGGTAAGTCTAAGAGAGATTACAGCTGTGAGTGTTTCTGGGTAAGTCTCTAAGAGTGATTACAGCTGTGAGTGTTTCTGGGTAAGTCTCTAAGAGTGATTACAGCTGTGAGTGTTTCTGGGTAAGTCTCTAAGAGTGTTTACAGCTGTGAGTGTTTCTGGGTAAGTCTCTAAGAGTGATTACAACTGTGAGTGTTTCTGGATAAGTCTCTAAGAGTGATTACAGCTGTGAGTGTTTCTGGGTAAGTCTCTAACAGTGATTACAGCTGTGATTGTTTCTGGGTAAGTCTCTAAGAGTGATTACATCTGTGAGTGTTTCTAGGTAAGTCTCTAAGAGTGATTACAGCTGTGAGTGTTTATGGGTAAGTCTCTAAGAGTGATTACAACTGTGAGTGTTTCTGGGTAGGTCTCTAAGAGTGATTACAGCTGTGAGTGTTTCTGGGTAGGTCTCTAAGAGTGATTACAGCTGTGAGTGTTTCTGGGTAAGTCTCTAAGAGTGATTACAGCTGTGAGTGTTTCTGGGTAAGTCTCTAAGAGTGATTACAGCTGTGAGTGTTTCTGGGTAAGTCTCTAAGAGTGATTACAGCTGTGAGTGTTTCTGCGTAAGTCTAAGACAGATTACAGCTGTGAGTGTTTCTGGGTAAGTCTCTAAGAGTGATTACAGCTGTGAGTGTTTCTGGGTAAGTCTCTAAGAGTGATTACAGCTGTGAGTGTTTCTGGGTAAGTCTCTAAGAGTGATTACAGCTGTGAGTGTTTCTGGGTAAGTCTCTAAGAGTGATTACAGCTGTGAGTGTTTCTGGGTAAGTCTCTAAGAGTGATTACAGCTGTGATTGTTTCTGGGTAAGTCTCTAAGAGTGATTACAGCTGTGAGTGTTTCTGGGTAAGTCTCTAAGGGTGATTACAGCTGTGAGTGTTTCTGGGTAAGTCTCTAAGAGTGATTACAACTGTGAGTGTTTCTGGGTAGGTCTCTAAGAGTGATTACAGCTGTGAGTGTTTCTGGGTAGGTCTCTAAGAGTGATTACAGCTGTGAGTGTTTCTGGGTAAGTCTCTAAGAGTGATTACAGCTGTGAGTGTTTCTGGGTAAGTCTCTAAGAGTGATTACAGCTGTGAGTGTTTCTGGGTAAGTCTAAGAGTGATTACAGCCGTGAGTGTTTCTGGGTAATTCTCTAAGAGTGATTACAGCTGTGAGTGTTTCTGGGTAAGTCTCTAAGAGTGATTACAGCTGTGAGTGTTTCTGGGTAAGTATCTAAGAGTGATTACAGCTGTGGGTGTTTATGGGTAAGTCTCTAAGAGTGATTACAGCTGTGAGTGTTTCTGGGTAAGTCTAAGAGTGATTACAGCTGTGAGTGTTTCTGGGTAAGTCTAAGAGCTTTGCCCATTATTAGTTGTTTAATTCTTCCAGCTCTGTCAATTTGATTGTTGGTCATTGCTAGACAGCCATTTTAAAATCTTGCCATACATTTTCAAGTCAATTTAAGTCAAAACTGGAACTAGGACACTAGTCAGACATTGACTGTTCTGGAGTGTCATCTTGGTAAGCAACTCCAGTGTAGATTTGGCTTGTATTTTAGGTTATTGTCCTGCTGAAAGGTAAATTAGTCTCGCAGTGTCTGTTGGAAAGCAGACTGAACCAGGTTTTCCCTCTAGGATTTTATTCGTGCTTATAAACAAAACCCTAGGCCTAGGGTTTCCAACTGTTTCTAGCATGAGAGCTACTTTAAAATTAAACATGTTGCGAGTTACACATTTTTCTAGCTTTCAAATAGGCACATTATTTTATTTCCCCTGCAACTCTTCCCCGGGTCCTTAGTGTACAAGAGAAAGTAGTGCATTGTTCTCTGTCAATATACCTGGTCAAATAATGGTTCATAAACAACTAAGGAGGTCCCTATAAAATCTGTGATTTTCCCCTCAAAATTATTTCCCAAATTTGTTCTCAGTTATATTTTTTCCTGGTTTTAGATTCTAGTTTTTTTACTCTCAAAATTAGAATTGTTCATAGAGAAACAACAAAATGTGATATTCTGAGTCGATGTCAATGCTTCAATCACATCAGAAGACAATGTTTGTTTAGGTCTGACAGAAAATGAAACATTTGAGTGTAATTCCCCTTTAATTGCACATCTAGTGTGCCTTCTACTGTGCCGTCTTGCAATGGTTCAGTACTGTTGGTGCTCATTTCATGGCAAAGTTTGCAAATAACACATTTATACAAATAATATACTTACTCCTGACATACTTCTGCCAGGTAAGCCTAATTTGCATTTAACATTTAAATGAGAATGGTTTGGAGAAAGTATTTCTGTCAACCCACATCAACTGGCTGCACACAGAGTGATAGACACATGCCCGCACCACAGACAGAAAGAGGTAATATTGCTGGAAATGAATTGGCAGATACTGTGTTAGGTTTGGCTTGAGGTCAATAGTGGCTAACCAGGGGTGGGATAATGTCAATGTTGCATTGGTTAGATAAAGGCTGGGATCTTGTGGTGTTTCATACTTGCGATATTTGTTGGCCAGTTTGCGGTGGAACATGTGAAACTTGTTTGGTGAGCTACTCATAGGTGGGCAGCGAGATACTGGTAGCTCATGATCGACATGTTGGAGATGCCTGCCCTTGCTGATGACAAACATACCCATTACATGATGCAGCCACCACCATGCTTGAAAATATGGTACTCAGTGATGTGTTGTGTTGGATTTGCCCCAAACATAATGCTTGAATTCTGAACAAAAAGTGTTTCTTTGCCACACTTTTTGCAGTATTACCAGAGACTTTCTAAACCCAGAGGCACAACATCGCAAGACTTCCTGGAACGCTTGTGAAACAGACCAAACAGACCAGGCCGGGGTTTGAGAAGTAAATGAGAGAAGTGAACAATTCTTCCTTAGTTGTTAAATTTTCTTGAAATATAAAAGGCACAGCCTGTATTCAAGCCAATGTCTTTAGTATTTCAACATGTTATTACTCCAACCTTGTGAAAGGACAAACTTACACGTTTTCATTTTTGTCAAAAATAACTTTATATCAAAGGAGAGCAGTTCGACGCTAGACGACCGTTAGACCCGATGACTGTTTCAACACATGAGTTTAACTAGCTAATGTCGCCATGACATCGCCTACAAGTGTGTTCAGGGATTTCTTTTGGAGAAGCAGGTTTAGCAAATCTTCATACGGTACTGTCTTTGGTTTACTTAGGTGCCTTTTTGCAAACAGGATGCATGTTTTGGAATATGTGTATTCTGTAGAGGCATCCTTGTTTTCACTTTGTCATTTAGGTAGTTATTGTGGAGTAACTACAATGTTGTTGATACATCCTCAGTTTTCTATCACATCCATTAAACTCTGTAACTGTTTTACAGTTACCATGGGCCTCATGGTGAAATTACTGAGCAGTTTCTTTCCTCTCCGGCAACTGAGTTCAGAAGGAAGCCTGTCTCTTTGTAGTGACTGGGTGTTTTGCTACACCATCCAAAGCCTAATTAATCACCTAGTCCTCCTAGTACGGCAAACTGCTCCTCAAGGTGTACCCACTAACGGTACCCTGTTTCACCTAGACTGATAACAACCTGGAACTGGCTTACCAGCACTGCCAGGGCAGCCCGGACCAGATTTACAGGGTCAGCCGGCTGCCATCAGATGGTACTAATAGAGAATACATAGAGTACATCCTCATTAAGAAGCATTAAGGAACATTTGAATTTCAGTTTACATCCTGAATTGACTGAATTTAAATGGAATTAACCCCAACCCTGAAGCCTTTTTTCTGTAGCGTCAAGATCCAAATAGACTGAGGGAACATTAGGGTATATCCTTCATTTTCATGTGACACAAAAAAGTATCTAATGTACAAAACTATGGCTGCCACTTTCACCCCTCTAATCTCAGCTCTCTAACCCACTCTTCACAAACAGAAAACATTTTTTTCTAACAATTATTTCTAAAAATAATAACCTACAATTCATAAGTAATAATTTCAACATGAGGCATCTTTGTAATTGTAGTCACACAGAGAGAGAGAGAGAGACAGACACAGAGAGAGACAGAGACAGACACAGAGAGAGAGAGAGAGAGACAGACAGACAGACAGACAGACAGACAGACAGACAGACAGACAGACAGACAGACAGACAGACAGACAGACAGACAGACAGACAGACAGACAGACAGACAGACAGACAGACAGACAGACAGACAGACAGACAGACAGACAGACAGACAGACAGACAGACAGACAGACAGACAGACAGACAGACAGACAGACAGACAGACAGACAGACAGACAGACAGACAGACAGACAGACAGACAGACAGAGTCACAGACACAGAGAGAGACAAAGAGAGACAGAGAGCGTTATAACCCAGGCCTCCCTACAGTATTGCATGTTAACCTGTCAGGCTGTTGTGGCCAGGTGGATGGGCTGCTGCTGTGACACTGTGTACCTCGTCCCTCACCTCTCCTGTGGTGAGCCATGCACTCACATATTCTAGAGAGGTCAGCCAGGCGGAAAACCTGCTGGCCGGCACACCCTGGGCCTCTGAGAGTGTGTGTGGGTGGGGGGAGGTGGGGGGGGGGTGTATAAGTGTTTGTGCTTGTGTGTGTTCGTGCATGCAGGTGAAGCAGCCCAGCCAGAGTTCCCCGGCCTCGGCCTAGTGGAACTCCCCTCTCTGACACTTGGCTAGAGTTATGCTCTGCTACCGTGAGCCAAACAACGCAGCTCCTCTCAATGCTCAACCCCTTAAGACTGTATTCTGCATAAGGTACTGTCGCACCATGAATAATATCTATTACAGACCTCAGAAGGTATAGTACAGGTACACTCAGTGAATGACAAGAAACAGTACAAATCACTTTAATCCTTTAAATATGGTTAAGCTCTTGTTGGTCGCTCTATTGCGTTGTGTGAAATCAGAGATGACTATATTTGGGCCAAACATAATTTATTGAGTCTGATATTTTCCTAAAAGAATGTACCAGAATGTAATACAACATAATAAATATATTTTAAAATATGCATCTTTGATAATTCTACTCTAGAAGTTAACATACAAACGACCAACGGTTCTCCTCTCATGAGACATAATCAGAGTGCCCTCTTGTGGTGTTTTGATAGAAGTGCACATGCCTCTATATTTACTGTGGTCACTAACACTGATTCTGGAGAACCACAGGCCATGCAGGCTTTTGTTCTAGCACATCACTAACATACTTGGTTAATCTAATCACCGAGACATTCATTGTTTGAATTATGTGTGTTAGTGCTGGGCAGGAACAAAAAGCCTGCACACCATGTGGGTGTCCAGGACCAATGTTAATAAACCACAATACATAATTGTAGCCGACTGTCACTGTTCATTGAACATAGTGCACTTACACCATCTCACCAGAAGAGGCCACTTTCACTACCTGACTACAGAACACAACCGACATACACTGACTGTACAAAACATTAAAAACGATTTAATCTGTTAAATATGCGTATGTGACCAATAACAATTGATACTGAAGTAATGTATTTCCCTCAACAGAATGTTGTTTCTTACCAACCTGACTTGCCTAGTTAAATACATTTAAAAATGTTAAATCAAATTAAATACAAATCTTAACGTTCGATGAACTATGAGAACATTTCCAATGTCAAAACCAGTTGTTGAAAATTCCTACAACATAAATTAAATGTAGCCATCTTGACATTTTACAAAATACCAAGAAACTATTCATTTTTTTGTGAAGTTCCTTAAATGTGCTGAGAATGTTCACAAGCCAAGCAACGATTCTGCACCATTCCCAGAAAGTTGTGGGAAGGTTGTATGCAAAATCACCATAGGACAACCACGCTCTCACCAAGCTCGAAGAAACATATGGTTCTCAGAACGTTATGTACTAGCTGGGATACCTCTCAGAAAAAATGATCGGCAATGTGCAGTAAATGTGCCATTTTGTGGTGGGTGGGGATTGGGAAATTAAAAACTACAAATTAGATTTCAGTGCTTGAAAAGGTTGAGCTTGTTTTGTTTTGTTCATATTTACAGTTATTACCTTGAAGTTTTATTTTATTTATTTATTTAACCTTTATTTAACTTGGCAAGTCAGTTACGAACAAATTCTTATTTACAATGACGGACTACCAAAAGGCAAAAGGCCTCCTGCGTGGATTCTGGCTGGGATTTGAAAAAGTAATACAAATAAAATATAAATATAGGACAAAACTTTGCTCTGTATATTTGTCTCATGTATTACTTTTACTTGGGTTACACGCACGGATGAATTGGAGAATTCTCATATACGCTGTCCGTGCCATTGCTGTTGCATTCCAAGCTTGTTTTGATGCATTCCAAACTAATTTGGAAATGAATGCACATTTTATAGAAGACTGTTCCTTCTGTAGTGATTTTGGGACATTTGTGGATTGAATTAAAATTATTATATAGGCCTTTCTCATAATTGTAACTGACACATTACAGGTCCTCGGAACGAATTTTATGCTGACATTGTTTCTTTACGGCATGTTATTTATGTGCGACGACGGCGAAGGGGGAAAGATGGCGGCCGCCATGGTGCAAATGTCTTGTTTGTACCGTGGGATGCTAGCGGTCAGGGCAACTGGAATCCGACCGCTCATCCCTGGCCTGGTGCCGTCGCAGTTTAGAGCATTTTCTGTGAAGAAGGAGAAAGAGCCGGAACTGGAGGACAATCCATATTATAATAAATATCAGGAAAAGATCAGAAAGCTAAGGAGGTAACGTTATAAGCGAAAAAAAGTCACACGCTAGCAAATATTAATTTAACGTTAGCTTGCTAACTTACCTACATTACATGGCAATAACACTGGGTGCCAGCTAATCTTGGTGCGCAACTTTCACTGTTTGTCAAATTAATTTCCCATGTGTAGTCAGCTAGCCAAGTCTTGCCAACCGTTAACTAGCAGGGGTGAAATCATTAGTCAATAACTTTTTCCTACGAAAACGAGTTATTGGACAAATTCAGGTTAGTCCCGTTTCGTTTGGTTGCTAGTGAATACCCCCCTGGTCTCAAGGTTGTATTCATTACGTCTTCGAAAAAAAGTTTACCGTTTGACAACCAAACGTAACGGGGAGGAACCTACCTGATTTAGTTAAATAACTACTTTTCCAAAACTTTGTCCGTTTGGAGTAAACGATTTGTTGACGTTTTGCAACCGAGAACGTTTTGGAACAGAATCGGCATAATGAATACACCCCAGCTAGATAACGATATATTGGCTTTTGACATGAATGGTACAGCGTGAGATGAAGGGTTATAATGAACGTTGATTGCTGCAGATTTCTCATCCTTGCTAATGCTTGGTCAACTGAGTGTGGCGTGTATTGGCTTTTTGTTCCAGTGTAGTACTAGCTTGCTATCTGAACTAGAGGCCTTCACGGGTCCACCCCAACCCGATGACACAGGGTTCCATAAATCTGAAGTTGACACTTGGAGTCCTGTTTGGTGGCCACACACCTCAGGTCTGTGTGAAATACTGACCAGACCAAAATGAGTGTTTAGAGTTTTATTTCTAAATGACAAACACAAATTTATCATATTCGAGGCATCCCAATTCAGCTGACGCCTGCCTCAACATTCCAATGCTATCACAAAATGTATCAGGTGGTTGTTTATGAAGGTTTTTAGGTGACATTAGAATACGATAAAAAAAATATTTATTTCAAAGAATACAAAAGCACTTATTAATCTAAAAAATAACCATTAACACAATTCAAGTGTTTATTTATAAATAGGCTACATTTGTAACATACGCCATCACAAGGAAATCCATTATTTTTAATTTAGGGAACAATATGAAAATGTTTTGTTTTTTTGTAAACAAACATAATAGCATATGTTTTATTTAATTATGTTCGTGCTTTTGAGTGTCGTGAGTGCCCATGTGTGGAACGCATGGTATCACGGCAATTCTGACAAAAAAGGTATCATTTCAAGCATAGCTCGTCCACTCATTTTTATTTGCAAGTTGTTTGGCAACAATAGGTTATTTGGAAACATCAGAATCTGTTCTTTTTGATGAGTATTTAAATATCAAAACGTCTTACATGCATGTGACTGTAGTAGGATTTGGAAGAGTTGCCTTTTGGTGCTCGTCCTCCCTGGGCGCTGTGGCTTGGATGACTTTTCTTTCAAACCAAACGTAAGACTATATAGGTTAATTCTATAAAACGGATATATCCAGCTCTGGAAAAAAACAGTTTCTCTGGTTTTACTATTTATAGGTATGTGTTTGGGTTAAATTAACATTTTTGTTTTATTCTATAAACTACTGACATTTGGGAGAAATGTTGTCAGTAGTTTTTAGAATAAAACAAAAAGATGTCATTTTACCCAAACACATACCTATAAATAGTAAAGCCAGAGAAAGCGTTCATTTTACCCAAACACATACCTATAAATAGTAAAGCCAGAGAAAGCGTTCATTTTACCCAAACACATACCTATAAATAGTAAAGCCAGAGGAAGCGTTCATTTTACCCAAACACATACCTATAAATAGTAAAGCCAGAGAAAGCGTTCATTTTACCCAAACACATACCTATAAATAGTAAAGCCAGAGAAAGCGTTCATTTTACCCAAACACATACCTATAAATAGTAAAGCCAGAGAAAGCGTTCATTTTACCCAAACACATACCTATAAATAGTAAAGCCAGAGAAAGCCCCAAACACATACCTATAAATAGTAAAGCCAGAGAAAGCGTTCATTTTACCCAAACACATACCTATAAATAGTAAAGCCAGAGAAAGCGTTCCCAAACACATACCTTAAATAGTAAAGCCAGAGAAAGCGTTCCAAAACACATACCTATAAATAGTAAAGCCAGAGAAAGCGTTCGTTTTACCCAAACACATTCCTATAAATAGTAAAGCCAGAGAAAGCGTTCATTTTACCCAAACACATACCTATAAATAGTCAATAGATCATTTTGCAGTGGTCTCTTATTTTTATCCAGCGCTGTAGAAATACACGACCGTTCATAAATTTGGGGTCACTTAGAAATGTCCTTGTTTTCCATGAAAACGTACATGAAATGAGTTGCAAAATGAATTGGAAATATAGTCAAGATGTTGAAAAGGTTATAATTAATGATTTTAATTGAAATATTAATTCTGTCCTTCAAACTTAAATTTGTCAAATAATCCTCCATTTGCAGCAATTACAGTCTTGCAGATATTTGGCATTCTAGCTGTCAATTTGTTGAGGTAATCTGAAGAGTTTACACCCCATGCTTCCTGATGCACCTCCCACAAGTTGGATTGGCTTGATGGGCGTCAACCACTCCTCCAGCATCTCTTCTTTTTTTCTGCGTCTCACGTATGTTCTTCTTTGTGATCCGAACACCTCAAACTTATATTTGTCTGTCCATAACACTTTTTTCCAATCTTCCTTTGTGTTCTTTTGCCCATCTTTTGCAGATTTTTACCTTGTCAGCTTAGGGATTCGATCTTGCAACCTTCTGGTTACTGGTCCAACTCTCTAACCACTAGGTTACCTGCCTCCCCATTTGGATCCAATACAGACCCGACCCGGTCTCTCTAATCTATGACATGTTTGGGTCGGATCTGGTCGTATATTTATATATATTATATATATATATTTTTAAAATTATTTATAGGTTGGGTGGGGATTCTGCGGGTGTCATTTCTGAGACCCAAGAAGACTTCTAATCTGAAATTTCTACTACTCGGTACTTACCCTCCTGATTCAACTAACTTAATCAAGAGAATTCACTGCTTTTTTAAGTACTGGGCAGGAACAAAAGCCTGCACATACCAGGACAAGGATTGAGTGACTACTAATAACTACTAGCCAGAGCTAACTTTGATATTGTAGAGCTTCTAAGTCTTTTGTCCTGGTCTGGATAATTAAAGGCCTAACTGAAGTCATGACAGTCACTCTCCTCTGAGATGTTTCCTGCTACAAAATACACTGTTCTTTTTACCATTTTGTCTTTCATATCTAGGCTGAACTGTAGCTTAGTTTTGAACTTAGGGATTTCCTAACCAGCCTTTATTTTTTTCAGTGCCAAACCACAGGAGTTCAATGCTCGCCTCGAGAAGCGAAATGAAATGAAACGGGAGCCACTCGGACACTCTAAACAATCAGAGTTCGTCAAACTCATGGAGCAGGAGGTAGGTTACTAAGGTCGGAGGTTATATTGACCTTAGTCCCTTGGACCAGACGGGTGATGGCAAGCAAGTCTTCAATCTAATAGAACCCAGTGTTTTGATTTTGGAAATTGACCTCAAATGCCCTCTATAAGCTGGTTGTCTGGGTGGTTTGTCCTTATGATGCTAGGAAACTTTTTTTTATATTCTGGGTTCATGATTTCACCTGACTCATGCGCACAACCATGTAAGCACGAGCTGGGCTGGTATGTGTTAATGGCGTGTATTTAGATTGTGTGGTTATGCTTCAGGTTATAGTAATCTGAACCCAATACCAGCATTTTGAGAAGTTTAATAATCATTCCTAGCGTCATTTGGACCAACCACCCAGATAAACAGTAGAGAAAGTTCCAATGTAATTGGAGGGGTTGTGAGAGGACCGGACACAGCAATGTATCAGAGGGTACCTAGCTAGGGTTAGCATTAGCTAGCTATCACCGGCCAACGTATTAAGCTACAGTGTCTAAAGCAAGTGTTCACACCCCTTGACTTTTTCCACACTTCAGCCTGAATTTAAAATGGATATTAATTGAGGTTTTGTGCCACTGATCAACACACAATACTGTACAATGTGAAATTTTGTTTTTAGAAATTTGCTGAATCAATAAGTTGCATGGACTCACTCTGAGTGTAATAATAGTGGTTAACATGGTTTTTGAACGATTACCCCATCTCTGTACCCGACACATACAATTGTCTGTAAGGTCCCTCGGTCGAGTAGTGAATTTCAACCACAAAGACCAAGGAGGTTTACCAATGCCTCACAGAGAAGGGAACCTATTGGTAGAAGGGTAAAAGACATTGAATATCCCTTTGAGCATGGTGATGTTATTAATTACGCTTTGGATGGTGTAGCAATACACCCAATCACTACAAATATACAGGCTTCCTTCTGAACTCAGTTGCCGAAGAGGACAAAAACTGCTCAGTAATTTCACCATGAGGCCCATGGTGACTGTAAAACAGTTACAGAGTTTAATGGATGTGATAGAAAACTGAGGATGTATCAACAACATTGTAGTTACTCCACAATAATAACCTGATGGACAGAGTGAAAAGTAGGAAGCCTGTACAGAATACACATATTCCTAAACATGCATCCTGTTTGCAATAAGGCACCAAAGTAATGTACTTTTTGCCCAGAATACAAAACATTGTTTGTGGAAAATCCAACACATCACTGAGTACCAATCTTAATATTTCCAAGCATGGTGATGGCAGCATCATGTTACGGGAATGCTTGTCATCAGCAAGGACTAGGGAGTTATTCAGGATAAAAAGAAATGGAATAGAGCTAAGCACAGACAAAATCCTAGAGGTAAATCTGCTTTCCAACAGACACTGGGAGACAAATTCACCTTTCAGCAAGACAATAACCTAAAACACAAGGCCAAATATACACTGGAGTTGCTTACTATGATAACATTGAATGTTTCTGAGTGGCCTAATTAGTTTTGGCTTAAATTGGCTTGAACATTTATGGCAAGACTTGAAAATGGATGTCTGGCATACGCTCTGGATACGAGTGTCTGCTAAATTACTAAAATGTAAATGAGTTTTAAAATTATAATGGGCAAATATTGTACAATGCAGGTGTGCAAAGCTCATAGAGGCTTACTCAAAAAGACTCGCAGCTGTAATCGCTGCCAACGTTGATTCTAACATGTATTGACTCAGGGGGTTGAATACTTATCTATTCAAGATGTATTAGTAGATATCATTTTTCTTCCACTTTGATATTCAAGTATTTTGTGTAGATTGTAAAAAAGTTTTTAAAAAGTTTTAAAAAATAATAGAATTAAATAAATTTTAATCCCAATTGATAACATAACAAAATGTGGAAAAGTCAAGGGGTGTGGATACTTTCTGAAGGCTCTGTATATTGACCCTAGTGGTCTAAGGCACTGCATCACAGTGCAAGAGGCGTCACTACAGTCCCTGGTTCGATTCCAGGCTGTATCACATCCGGCCGTGATTGTGAATCCCATAGGGCGACGCACAATTGTCCCAGCGTGGTCCGGGTTTGGCTGGGGTAGGCCGTCATTGTAAATAAGAACTTGTTCTTAACTGACTTGCCTATGTACCACTTTTTGTTGGGTGTAATGGATTACCCTCTGCTGCTTAGGAGTGTGTCCCACGGTTGTACAATTCTTTACACTGAAACAATGTTTTTGCCAACCCCTAGATGCTCTGACAGCCTTTGTGCCAATATGTTTGATTGACATCCATTTATATGCAACTTATCTTATTTGCAGTTAGAGAAGCGTGACAACCAGGCTGATGGTTCAGGCAGATTCACCAAAGACAAGGTGAGAAGTCAAATCAATGTATTAATACAATTTGAATAATTCGGTTGAATTTTGTGTACTGATTTACACTAGGTTTTAAAGCCCATGGATTTGTATGAGGGTAAATCACCCTGTCCACCTGGATAATACCATTTAAAGTTTCTTGCACAGACCCTAGGATCTATCCTGAACTTGGACTTGATCCAGGATAAGTCAGGAGAAGAAATAGCAGAGGTACGTGTTTAAATGTTTAGAGTAATTCAAACATTGCATATCTATGTAAAGAAC
The DNA here is from genome assembly GCF_021184085.1 of Oncorhynchus gorbuscha. Classification (NCBI taxonomy): domain Eukaryota; kingdom Metazoa; phylum Chordata; class Actinopteri; order Salmoniformes; family Salmonidae; genus Oncorhynchus; species Oncorhynchus gorbuscha. Next base: position 14,937,549 of record NC_060174.1, read on the forward strand.
ATTATTTTTCATGTTTTCATACGAGGAATAAAACCCATTTATGTAACTCTCATTTTGTTTTCAGCTTTGGAGGCAATATTATGCCACAAAAGACACCATAAGCGCCGTCATACCAGTAAGTTTGCCATTTTGTCAGATAACACTTTTGACAGTAGTTTAACAATTAGATAATTACAATTACATCATTACAATTACATAATTACAATTACATCATTCTTGCTCTATTTTAGGCCCACGTTTTTGAAGTGATTTTCAACAGAGCTAAGTGCAATCCTGTGGTAAGCATTTATAAGCTTTGTGCCTAGTAGAACTGTACTGTACTTTGTTCAAAGGTTGATGATAAAGCAGTGTGTTTACAATGACATTGCACACATTGTGTGGCATGGTGACAGAGCAAATGTGGTTGTTTGAGGAGTATCATGCATCAAAGGACACTTGATGGCAGTATTGTACAAGCAAAGAAAGAGAAGCTTTAATATTCAGTGCTTCCATAACATGTTGACCACAACCTGAATAATGTATGGACAACAGTGAATTGAGATGATTTAATACCCAGCATTTCATAATTTATTTTAAAGAAATGTTATACTCATGAGTCCACTATTGGAACTCATGTTGAATGGTTTTAATCTATCTGATAGTTGAATACAAAAACATTTACAGGTATCACTCACCGATATAACAATGTGTTACTCCCCGACATCCAGTTCCTGTATGCGTTACCCCAAAAGGAGGGCTATGAATTTTTCCTGGGGCAGTGGTCGGACCACGAACTGCATTTCACGTCCCTGATCAATGTCCAGGTAACTCCTATATCATTTATCTTATAGCTCCTCTTTTAATATTTTATTTAATTGAACCTTTATTTAACTAGGCAAGTCAGTTAAGAACAAATTCTTATTTACAACGACGGCCTACACCGGCCAAACCCGGACGATGCTGGGCCAAATGTGCGCCGCCCTATGGGACTCCCGATCACGGCCGGACATGCAGTGCCTTAGACCGCTGCACCACTCGGAGCCCCTCTTCCTAGCTCACCCAAACAACACCATAGGTTTCAGCACTGAACAAAAATACAAACAAGAAATGCTCACTAACAGGGATGTAAACAAATTTGTGTACCACATTTGAGAGAAAAAAAGATTTTTGTGCGTGTGGAAAATTTCTGTGATCTTTTTATTTTCGCTCATGAAACATGAGACCAACACTTTACATGTTGCGTTTTATATTTTTGTTCAGTATATGATGTATAGAAATACGATTATAGTCCTAGATAACTTGTATTATCTGTGGTGTAGATTCTATACTATATTGACTCTGGTGTTTCCCTGACCCCCTCCACAGACCATGGGAGAGCACGCCCCCAGTCAGTTGATCCTCTACCACTATTCTGACCTGCAGAAAGACAAGGGTGTAGTGCTCATGACTGCTGAGATGGACCCTAAGTTCATGGTAAGATGTTTCTAATAAGCCATTGTACATGATGCAATACCACTTTAAAAATCCATAAAAAATAATGATGTTGAGGTCAATGTTAGAAGGCAGCAGCCCAGTTATACTCCACATTCAACATAAGCTTTACTCATACAGGCTAATCACTACTGTATACACACGCCACATTTAATCAATTATATCAACAACTGTGCAATGTGAAATGGTAATTAGTCAAGTAGGTGTTCTGTAGATTACAGCAATGTCATTCACCTCTGGTATTTTTTGCACTGTAATTACCAGAGAACTTTTTCTAATTTATAGCTTGTTTTATTTTGTTTGGTCCAAGTGGGGGAAGGCTTTTAACCTAATACTCCTGTTTTGCAGACAGTACATCTGGCTCAGTGCTTGGCCAATCAGGTGCAGCTGTTCTACGGAACCCAGCGGGAGGAGATGTTTAGATTGGTGGAGACCTTCAACCACAAACCAGCTGACTTTAAACACATGGCAGTGATTGCTGAGTTGGAACAGAGTGGCGTCAATCCTGCTCTCACCTCTGGAAACTAGATCAAGAGTTGTCAGACAGTGAAATTTTGCTCCAATTTACAAAGGGATTGGCACATGGTCATTCATTTGGCGCCAATCTTGCGTTTGCGAGAATGACGTCTTTTGCTTGGCACTAATGACCTGGTTGACCAGATGCATCAGTCAAAATGTATGCTAAATTCCTGGGCATAGATGATGTAATGAATCAATGTTATTTAATCTTATCAAAGCCTTAAATGTTCTTTTTCATCTCTCCCCTGTCCATCTTACTGTTGTACTTGACAGTAGTCTCATATTCCTGTCAGAACCCAGCCTACAACCCATAAGGCACTCTATACTGTACATAGGCCTCTGGTCAAATGTAATGCACTGTGACCCCTTGTGGAAGGTAGTGCTCTATACACAGAATAGAGTGCCATTTCGTGTATGGTGTTCCCCTTCCAAATATTCTTGTTATTTTTAGATAGAATAACTGTAGGAATTTGGTTTTCAAAACAATGGAGTGTACAATGAGGTTTCGTACATAAGTATATTTGTACATATAAGTAAACTCAGCAAAAAAAGAAAAGTCCTCTCATTGTCAACTGTGTTTATTTTCAGCAAACTTAACATGTGTAAATATTTGTATTAACAGAAGATTCAACAACTGAGACAAACTGAACAAGTTCCACAGACATGTGACTAACAGAAATGGAATAATGTGTCCCTGAACATAAGGGGGGGGGGGTGTCAAAATCAAAAGTAACAGTCAGTATCTGGTGTGGCCACCAGCTGCATTAAGTACTGCAGTGCATCTCCTCCTCATGGACTGTACCAGATTTGCCAGTTCTTGCTATGAGATGTTACCCCACTATTCCACCAAGGCACCTGCAAGTTCCTGGACATTTCTGGTGGGAATGGCCCTAGCCCTCACCCTCCGATCCAACAGGTCCCAGACGTGCTCAATGGGATTGAGATCCGGGCTCTTCGCTGGCCATGGCAGAACACTCACATTCCTGTCTTGCAGGAAATCGCGCACAGAACGAGCAGTATGTCTGGTGGCATTGTCATGCTGGAGGGTCATGTCAGGATGAGCCTGCAGGAAGAGTACCACATGAGGGAGGAGGATGTCTTCCCTGTAATGCACAGTGTTGAGATTGCCTGCAATGACCACAAGCTCAGTCCGATGATGCTGTGACACACCGCCCCAGACCATGACAGACCCTCCAAATCGATCCCGCTCCAGAGTAAAGGTCTTGGTGTAACGCTCATTCCTTCAACGATAAATGCGAATCCGACCATCGCCCCTGGTGAGAGAAAACACCAACTCGTCAGTGAAGAGCACTTTTTTTGTTGCCAGTCCTGTCTGGTCCAGTGACTGTGGGTTTGTGCCCATAGGCAATGTTTTTGCCAGTGATGTCTGGTGAGGACCTGCCGTACAATAGGCTGAGAAAGTCCAGCCTCTCTCAGCCTATTGCGGACAGTCTGCGCACTGATGGAGGGATTGTGCGTTCCTAGTGTAACTTGGGCAGTTGTTGCCATCCTGTACCTGTCCCGCAGGTGTGATGTTCGGCTGTACCGATCCTGTGCAGGTGTTGTTACACGACCATGGCGAGGGCAGGCAGCTGTCCATCCTGTCTCCCTGTTGCGCTGTTTTAGGCGTCTCACAGTATGGACATTGCAATTTATTTCCCTGGCCACATCTGCAGTTCTCATGCCTCCTTGCAGCATGCCTAAGGCATGTTCAAGCAGATGAGCTATGATCCCGGGCATCTTTCTTTTGGTGTTTTTCAGAGTCAGTAGAAAGGCCTCTTTGGTGTCCTAGGTTTTCATGACTGTGACCTTAATTGCCTACCGTCTGTAAGTTGTTAGTGTCTTAACGACTGTTCCACAGCTGCATGTTCATTAATTGTTTATGGTTCATTGGACTAGCATGGGAAACAGTGTTTAAACCCTTTACAATGATCTGTGAAGTTATTTGGATTTTAACTAATTGTCTTTGAAAGACAGTGTCCTGAAAAGGGGACGCTTCTTTTTTTTCCTGAGTTTATATTGTAGAGTAACTGTAATACTGAAAGAATGGTTAGACAATTTCTGTGTTCACTTATTTTACATAGTTGCAACTTGAGCGGTATGACTGGCCACATACAGTATCGTTCACCTGTTGCACCCATTTATTTAGTGTCCTGATATATTGTTACAATAAATTCAAAAGGAACGTTCATAACCTGCAAAATAGCTATCCTGGTTTGTACGGTTATGAACAATGCATAGATGCTTTTCCGGTTGCATGTGTACTTTGCTCAATCAATGTAAACATGGCGCGGTGCTTTCGAGCTGCCTCTGGTACCACTGGCTATAAATAAATGTATAACTACATTTTTATTGGTATTTCATGAATGAGTCATGTCTCACCCGTGCAAATTCCTCTAATGCCGTCAGGTGATCTGATAGGCTACTGTTCCTACAGAGGTGTGTCTGTCTGGAAATTTGGTACATTCATTCACAGCGGAGTTAATGTTTTTAAGACTTTTGCTTTTCAGCACCTTTGTAAATTGCAGGATGTCTGTCGACAATGTTTATGGCCGCGTAGAGCAGTATAGGAACGCATGATAAACATTCATTATTTCGCTTCTGACATTTTTTTTCACCCAACACTCGCAATTCGACTCCCATTACCTTATAGGTTATCCAATCTCTTTTACAGATTAAGTCAGAAACCGATTCATATCGATAATCAAGAGGTCGCTTCGCCAACGAGTTGACTTCGTCAGGTGCATAGCCTACAGCTCAGTTCAGTGGGCGAGCCAACGAAGAACTGCGAGAAAACAGAACCACCCACAGAAGATTTATAGAGGTAATAAAACATTATGTATTGGCATTTTACCTGTTATCCGTATACATTTATAATTACAGAAGTAACTGTATCGGTCGTTGTCTCTGACAGCAGTACCATAATGTGGCCTAAGACCATTTCCCTTGTGTCAAATGATATATTTGCACAGTAGCTACACCTGTGCCTCAAGCATAACGATGGCATCAATTCGTCCATTGATGGTTTCACAAGCCTGCTGTATACAGACATGGATGTGTCTGGCTTATCTGAATGAAGATGTTATCTTATAAACGTTGCTCTTTGAGTTAGAGCTTTATTCTGCTGTTTTGAATAATGGAGCACACCTAGGCTTAAACCTGTTTTAATGCAGAATATTTGCACTGACAAACCATTTAGCCTACATACATAGCCGACAAAACACATTCAAAATAAACTAGCACATGACTGAAATAAATTCAACTAGGCTAATATATCCAGTTAACACCATTGTGTATTAAAAATCCCTTTTTGTTAATTATATATTATAGGCTAATAGGCAACATGCGTTTCTCCAAGTGTCATGACATTGCTGAGATCCCATCTAGAAGATGTTCAACGTATAACTCAAATGTGTTGATAATGGATTCGACATTCCACAACATCACATTATAGCCCTACTATACTTGTCCAGTAACCATGGTTTCCTGCAAATGACTGAAACATTTGATAGCGTCCTCCACTTCCTCCTTCTACCTTTTCTTGACTCATCCACCCGTCTGCCTGCTGCCCACATGATGAATGCTCCACAGATGGCGAAGGCAGACCAGCGCTTTGGGCAGAGAGATGGCTCCGACCAGAACTTTGACTACATGTTCAAGCTCCTCATCATTGGAAACAGCAGTGTGGGAAAAACCAGCTTTCTGTTCCGCTACGCAGACGACTCGTTCAGCAACTCTTTCGTCAGCACAGTGGGCATCGACTTCAAAGTCAAGACTGTCTACAGGAATGACAAGAGGGTTAAGCTCCAGATATGGGTGAGTTGTAGACCGTTTTCTCTAGTCAATTCAAACTGAATCTATTATCACCTTGTGGATTTTGAAGCTATTATGTTTCTATTGTGTTCTATTCTATATCTATGTCACCATAAATGTGCCATGTGATGCAGCTGAAGTTTTTGTCACCTGTTTTCAGTCAGTCTGAGCTTGATCAGACCAAACATAAGATGAGGATCATATTTCATTCAATTAGGCCTATATGGTCATTCTGCAGTTAGTTATACATGCTAAAAGTCCACTGAGCAAGATACAGGGCTTGAGTGCACTGTGCATAAGGATTATAATAATTACGCACAAGTAGGCTAAATACAGGATAGATAATCATGTTATTATGTGCATAATGATTATTATGTTCAGTCTCTTCTGGGTTTTGCTTTGTTGATCCATTTAGTATTTGTTTCTGGTTTGAGCTCCACATTCACAATTGCACCCAATCCTTGTAACTACAGCCAGGACGATGTCATGACTGTATTGTAGATAAATTACACACACACACACACACACACACACACACACACACACACACACACACACACACACACACACACACACACACACACACACACACACACACACACACACACACAGTATTTCCCCTGCAGGCCTAGGGAGACAGAAGCTTCTGGTGAGCTTGCATCATTGAGTAATGATTGTTGTCATGGCAGCAGCTCTTCACATTACTCCTCAACAGCGAGATTCTGTGAGGTAATAATTGAGTAAGGGGTAAGAACCCACAGAGGGTATACAGGGGGTGGTGGGGGTGTGGGGAGGAGCTATGCAGACTCGACTGCGAGAGTAAATTGCAATTTGTGATAAACCGAGAGTGGTAATCAGTGCAGATTGAGCCCGTCTTCAATGCCAGCCTGGGAGGTTTAAAAATAGAATGCGGTGTGGTCCCTCTCAAAACAGCTGCGGCGCGATTGATGTTGGCAGCAGCAGCGACAATCTTGAAAAAACATACAGTAATGCCATTACTGGCTCTGTGAGAGCAGACAGCAAGCTCCACTACAGCAAACTCTAAGCACAGTTAGGGTTTCTGCCTAGCCTATTTACCCAGTGCTTCTCTAGAACCAGTGGTGTAGAAAGCAGATCTGTGTTCAAATCATTTCAAATAGTTCATCTGTGCGGGATTGAGCATGCCTGGTTGGACCAATAGAATAGTAAAAAAAAATGCAAGCCCCGCCCATCTGGCACTCCAGGCAGGCTAAAGCAAATGATCAAAGTTGGTTGAGAGAAGCCAAGAGTGTACAAAGCTTTGTTTAACACTTTTTTGGTAACTACATGATTCTATGTGTTATTTAATAGTTTGTTGATGTCTTCACTATTATTCTACAATGTAGAAAATAGTACAAATAAAGAAAAACCCTTGAATGAGTAGGTGTGTCCAAACTTTTGACTGGTACTGTACATATACACACAGCAACAGCACAGCCTCCATTGTAAAACAATTCTTAAAGGCTCAGAGCAGTCAAAAACGTGTTTTTTAAATATATTTCCAAACTGAGGTTAAAACAACACTGTGAAAATGATGATGATGCCCTTTTAGTGTAGGAAAAGACCACCTAATATTTCTTTCTAGCTAGCCATTTCACACCGGGTACACTAGCAAAATTCTTGCTTGAGAAATTGCTTTTGCTAAGAAGCTATTTTTGTTTATTGTTTTCAATTAAATGGTCAAAAATCACAGTAAGGTACTTCATTCTTATCCAAAAATGATTTGATAATGAGATAAAAACGGCTGCATTGGGCCTTTAAAGTTTAAACTGCTTTTAAAAAAAAATGTTTAAAGGTGAAATATGCAGAAATCACTCCACGATTTCAGGGTAGCTAAAATTCTAATAGGTCACATAATTTATGTGACAAAACAAGTACTCAAGAGTGTATAGAATCAATGTACCATATAAACCGCTGTGAAATATATTTTCAATAACCAAAAATATTTGAAGCTGATGTACAAAACTGAAAGTAAAAGATGCTAATACGAAAGAACGGGAACCATAGAAATTGCGCACATAGAACAGGTCTACTGTTTCTTAGACTTGAGAATGACAGATCTATAACTCACATCTATGTGAATTTGATCAAGTTGCCCAAAAAGTTACATATTGTAGCTTTAAACACGAAGAAAAAATCTTAATTTCATGCGAATTTCCAATGTAGATATGGTCCTGCGTATGACCGCTAGGGGGCGATGCAGTTCAATCTACCGCAGTCATGGTAACCAGATGGCGCTCACCTTACTGCTGTCTCCCACTCACTCAGCAACGATGGTAATTAATGCAGTGTTCAGGTTCTCTGCTGTGTGCCTCTCCTGCATGTTCTCAGTGGTCAGTACATGGGACTTCATATCCCACTTCCCATCAATGGGAAGTTGTTGCAGTGATGTATGATTGCGTGTTCATACACACCCAACAATCTGTGGCATATGGGGTGTTTGAGAGCTTTCGCTTTGCACATATAGAGCAATCATTGTACAATATGTCCATCCGGGCCATCACGGTTTTCCGACATGGCATCGTGTAGATATGCCATCAGGGCATTGAAGCCGACATCCACTACCATTGACAATGGCTGCATATCAACTGCAATCATTTCTGTAATGAGCGCTCTGATTTTCTCACTCCGTCCCTTTATCGCACTGCTTTCGTCTGTTCGGGGCATACGCTGCTGCTAGCAATGGTTTGACTCATGGTGCCTCCCTTTCAGATGGTTAAACATGGCACCTGTACTGCCACTGTAGCTCACTTCCACCTCGCAAAGTGTGCATTTCACCACCTTTTCATTATACTTCTCAAAGTGTGCATTTCACCACCTTTTCATTATACTTCTCAAAGTGTGCATTTCACCACCTTTTCATTATACTTCTCAAAGTGTGCATTTCACCACCTTTTCATTATACTTTTCATTATACTTCTCAAAGTGTGCATTTCACCACCTTTTCATTATACTTCTCAAAGTGTGCATTTCACCACCTTTTCATTATACTTCTCAAAGTGTGCATTTCACCACCTTTTCATTATACTTCTCAAAGTGTGCATTTCACCACCTTTTCATTTAACTTCTCAAAGTGTTGCCAAACAGGACTTCGCTGCTGTCTCACTCTGCCATTTGTCCAACTGCGACAATGACGTGCGGAGCGTTTTATATCCATGGCAAATAACGTTACAGCATTGTTGCGTTAGGTATTTGTTTAATTAAAATGTTTACATTCATGATGATGACCGGGACCTGTTAGGGATAGCTTTGTGATAACGGCACTGTTATTTGTTTTAAATAAATGAAGAAACGTTTTTCAGTTTGTTAACGTTTAGAAAAAGAAACTATCACAATTTATTTTAAATGTTCACACCCCTTGCCTCCATATAACTCATTTAATAATAATAATAATGTAGTGTTCTTTACACACAGTACCCGCAAAAAATATGGACATACCTATTCATTCCAGGGTTTTTCTTAATTTTTACTATTTTCTACATTGTACAATAATAGTGAAAACATCAAAACTATGAAATAACACATATGGAATCATGTAGTAACCAATGAAGTGTTAAATAAATCAAAATATATTTAAGACTCTTCAAAGTTGCCATCCTTTACCTTGATGATGGCTTCGGGACATGTCTCTGAATGTCCTTGAGTGGCCCAGCCAGAACCCAAACCCATCTAACATCTCTGGAGAGACCTGAAAATAGCTGTGCAACGACGCTTCCCAAATAACCTGACAGAGCTTGAGAGGATCTGCAGAGAAGAATGGGAGAAACTCGCAAAATACAGGTGTGCCACGCTTGTAGTCATACCCAAGAAGACTTGAGGATGTAAAGTACTGAGTAAAGGGTCTGAATGCCTATTTAAATGGGATATTTCATTTTTTTTTTTTTATGAATTTGCAAAAATTTCTAAAACAGTTTTTGCATTGTCATTATGGGGTATTGCGTGTAGATTTAATTAGATTTTTTTCCCCATCCATTTTAGAGTAAGGCTGTAATGTAACAAAATGTGGAAAAAGTCAAGGGGTCTGAATACTTTCCGAATGCACTGTATAACTAACTAAAATACACTCCCATGCATTCAACCCAGGCATCCGACAATGGTACTTGAAACGAGCATCGGAAAATCCTGTCATTTACACTCAAATACGCAAACAAAAGCACCTGTTCTGTTTGAAATTAGTCAAATACACAGAAAAGCATTTCAAATACCAGATACTGAAATACATATGTATTTGAACCCTGTTCTGCACATAATTTAACTTGGTCGTCCCGCCCCGACCCCAGGGGTCCACTGACCCGCAAAGCTCCGACATGACACACCCCACTCAGCTGCAGAATCGTAGTGAAACATTTATTATTGGCTTTGTGTGGACTATGCCAGGGCCAGAGTGACATTCCACAGGAATAGCCCAAAACCTCTTTGGGCTAGGGGGCAGTATTTTGACTTCCCGATGAAAAGCAGCCCAAAGTAAACTGCCTGTTACTCAGGCCCAGAAGCTAGGATATGCATATAATTGGTAGATATGGATAGAAAACACTCTAATTAGTTTCTAAAACTGTTAAAAGTATGTCTGTGAGTATAACAGAACTGATATGGCAGGCGAAACCCCGAGGACAAACCACCCCCCCCCCAAAAAAAATATTCACCCTACCACTGTTTCCTATGGCTGTCATTTTTATTATGAGGCAAAATCCTCCCCGATTGCAGTTCCTAGGGCTTCCACTAGATGTCAACAGTCTTCAGAAAGAGTTTCAGGCTTGTTTTTGGACAAATGAGCTAGAATTTGTAGTTTTTCAAGGTGGCTCCCATTTTGGCTGTAGTGTTTTCATGTGCGTGGATGAGAGCACGTTTTTTGTTGTTTTTCTCCAGTAAAGACAATAACGATTCTCCATCTTTATCGATTATTTACGTATTAGGGTACCTGCGGTTTGATTATAAACGTTGTTTGATTTGTTTGGAGAAGTTTATTAGTAACGTTTGGGATTCATTTTGTATGCATTTTGATGGAGGGAAACTGGGTGGATTATTGACTGAAGCGCGCCAGCTAAACTGAGTTTTTGGGGATATAGAGAAGGACATTATCTAACGAAAGGACCATTTGTGATGATTCTGGGACCTTTTGGAGTGCCAACAACATTTATTATATCGCTATTTCTGACTTTCGTGGCGCACCTGCCTGGTTGAAATATGTTTTTCATGCTTTTGTATGCAGGGCGCTGTCCTCAGATAATCGCATGGTGTGCTTTCGCTGTAAAGCCTTTTTGAAATCTGACACAGCGGGTGGATTAACAAGACGTTAAGCTTTATTTTGACGAATAACACTTGTATTTTCATGAGTGTTAAATATTTATATTTCTGTCATTTTAATTTCACACTGCAATTTCAACGGATGTTGTTGAGGTGTGCCGCTAGCGGGACGTCTAGCCATAACAGGTTTTAATAAGATTACATATCCAGGTGGGGCTGATCCAGATGCTAAGATGCTTGATACATACGATGGCCCCAGAAACACTGCCTGCCTTGGGTTTACAGCCCATCACTACAGATCGCCGTTAGCAGCGAGACCGAGTATACTGTGATCTTAAATGATAAGTGGCAAGCCGAGAGCTTGGCCATGCAACTGCTATTGTTCTGATTGCCAATGTGACATTGCAACTTCCACACGTATCACGTGCCATGAGTTGAGGTGAGAAAAGCGTGAGTTTGACAATCCCGGTGGTTATTCTGGCATTTCACAGATGTAGCGTCTGTGTCTTGGGATTTTCCTTGGCAACAGCTCCTGTGTGGTTATAAGCCTAGATTTGGAAGATTCCAGATAAGGGTTTTGGCGTCACTTTCCATCCAAGCCTCCTTTAACCCCCCCAACTCCCAACTCCCAAAATCAGACGTGATTACTTTGTGGCTGTGCTATCTAGTGACCACTTTGCAGAGCTGCCTCCAGTACATGAGTCTTCTCAATAAATGCCAACTTGTATAATATTGTCCTGTACCATTGCAGTTTTATAACATGTTTTTTTACTCTTATACAGTGGTTCTTTCACACAGCACTGAAAGCTTCTTTATTATCATAAGATGCTATATGAACATTGAACAATATTAATATGCCTTTGTCTCTCCTAGGATACAGCAGGGCAGGAGAGGTACAGGACTATCACCACCGCTTACTACAGAGGAGCTATGGGCTTCATCCTCATGTACGACATCTGCAATGAAGAGTCCTTCAACGCTGTGCAGGACTGGTGGGTCTTCTGACTGAGACACCAGAGCTGTCTCTCAATACTCTCAAATGGCTTCCTTTGCTGCTTTCATTACTCACCACTGGAGAAGGCACTGAGTGTGTGTGTGTGTGTGTGTGTGTGTGTGTGTGTGTGTGTGTGTGTGTGTGTGTGTGTGTGTGTGTGTGTGTGTGTGTGTGTGTGTGTGTGTGTGTGTGTGTGTGTGTGTGTGTGTGTGTGTGTGTGTGTGTGTGTGTGTGTGTGTGTTTCAGGGCTACCCAGATAAAAACCTATTCGTGGGATAACGCTCAGGTCATCATGGTGGGCAACAAGTGTGATGTGGGCGAGGAGAGGGTGGTGCCCACAGAGAAGGGGAAGCACTTGGCTGACCAATTAGGTGAGTTAATTGCCTGGATTACCATATTGTCAAGACTGTCCTTCTGCTGAAATTCATGTTATTTCGCCTTATAGCAGTGCTGACCTGCATGGTATTTCTGGACAGGACAAGATTCAATGTTTGTGAGATTTGAATTGAAACCACACTGAGGAATTGTGGTGGTGAACAAAATGGTGTCTACTCTACTCTATTCTAGTATGAATGAAGAATAAATTGGTAAAACACAAAGATTTTATCCCCTGGGGCTATACAGTGCCCTTATTGGGACAGTGAAGTCATTTGTCTTTTGGCTTTATACTTGACAGGTTTGGATTTGAAATCAAACAATGACTATGAGGTTAAAGTGCAGACTGTCCGTTTTCATTTGAGGGCATTTTCATTCATATCGCGTGAAACATTTAGAAATTAAAACACTTTTTTTTTACATAGACCCCCCCCCATTTTAGGGGACCAAAAGTATTGGAACAAAATCACTTATGTGTATTAAAGTAGTAAAAACGTTTAGTATTTGGTCCCATATTCCTAGCACACAATGACCTCATTGTGTGCATTTGCTGTTTGTTTTGGTTGTGTTTCAGATTATTTTGTGCCCAATAATGTATTGTCATCTTGGAGTCACTTTTATTGTAAATAAGAATATAATATGTTTCTAAACACATCTACATTAATGTGGATGCTTCCAGGATAATGGATAGTCCTGAATGAATTGTGAAATATGATGAGTGAGAAAGTTACAGATGCACCGTTATTTACATTTAATTTCTACTAGGCGCAAAATAATCTGAGAAACAACCAACACATATAGCAAATGCATCCAACATTATTCACTGTCCCAGTAGTTACGGAGGGCACTGTATAAGCAAATCCACATCAGTTCTTCTCTATACGTGTTATTAGCATTACTCTAGTCTTGTCAAGAGTCTACACACGTCATCTCTATAGCTGTACGTCATTTCTATAGCTGTGCGGCATAACGTGCCATGTCTGTGCTTTGCGCCCCATGTTGTGGAGGCAAGCTAATCAGTGCTAGTTGTTTCATGTGGTCTGCTCTGATGTCACCTTTCTGAGACGACCTGTCACTCCTGGAGCTTTGTGTTAGCCTCTTGCTCTCAAATGTTGAACGGTTGGCTGAAGTGTGACCACTGTTGAGGGTATCTTATCGAATCCTGGAGCGTGTTCGTACTTGGTACACAGCATGGTATAACCTGTGTAATATTTAGTATCCCGTGTCCTCACCTAGCTCTGGTCCTAGGTGTTAGTGTGCATTCCACTACTAACTTATTAGAGGAACGCACACTAACGCCCTGGACCAGAGCTATGTACTCACCATACTGTATGTACTCCTTCTGTCTGTGTGCAGGGTTCGAGTACTACGAGGCCAGCGCCAAGGAGAACATTAATGTCCGCCAGGTGTTTGAGCGGCTGGTCGACATCATCTGCGTCAAGATGTCTGAGCGAGTGGACGTGGAGCCGCCCATGGTCCCCGGCGTCAAGACTACCAGACTCACCGACAAGCCCCCCCAGTTACCTCAGAAGTGCACCTGTGCCTGACTCACACTTATAGGGCTGAGCCAAGCCATGCCGAGCCAAGCCATGCCGAGCCGTATTTGGCTGGCCTGGTTACGCTTCTACTATAGTTGCTGGAAACATGCTGGAAAAGACCATTTGAATAGAAACTATCCGAGCCAGCACCGTGCGGTTGGGGTTGGCCCTATAGTATGAGTGAGCTACTACTGATTTGGCCCTTCAGTTCTCCACTACGATACTTGCCATTCAAATCAAAATCAAACCAAATTTATTTATATAGCCCGTTGTACATCAGCTGATATCTCAAAGTGCTGTACAGAAACCCAGCCTAAAACCCCCAGCAGCAAGCAATGCAGGTGTTTAAGCACGTTGGCTAGGAAAAACTCCCTAGAAAGGCCAAAACCTAGGAAGAAACCTAGAGAGGAACCAGGCTATGAGGGGTGGCCAGTCCTCTTCTGGCTGTGCAGGGTGGAGATTATAACAGCACATGGCCAAGATGTTCAAATGTTCATAAATTACCAGCATGGTCAAATAATAATAATCACAGTAGTTGTCGAGGGTGCAACAAGTCAGCACCTCAGGAGTAAATGTCAGTTGGCCTTTCATAGCCGATCATTACGAGTATCTCTACCACTCCTGCTGTCTCTAGAGAGTTGAAAACAGCAGGTCTGGGACAGGTAGCATTCCACTACTGTTCTTTCCCAACTCCCTGTAAAGCTATTACAAGTTCCACAAACTTCTTTCCAAAAACGTAGCCAACTATACAATGTAATTTATCAAGCTACCAATAACCACTACCACCAAAAACTACTACCATCAATAACTACTACTACCATTACCACCACTACTACTACTATTTACATATGTTTCCCCCCTGTAGCCTTGACCTCCAGCTGGTTCAGAGGTCAGGGAACACTAAGCAGGGTATACAGGTAAGCGCAGCATTGCCTCTATCCTCCAAAAAGTGGCTTCACCACAGCACAAAGAATCACAAGACCACATCAGTTCGCATTACAAGTTTACACGGGTTAGGAGACGAGCCTCGATAGCTGCATAGTCTTCAAGTTCAGAATAATTTGGTTTAGTGCTCTTGTTGACCGTCCTTTACAAGCACTAAAGTGAAGACAAACTAACCACTGGATACAGACCTCAGTTCAATCTAGTTTTGATTTACATTTGGTTGAGTTGTCAACTAACGTGAAATCAACAAATTCACCATGACATTGGATTTAGGTTCAAAGTTGGATAAAAAATAGATATAAATGCCCTTATGTTGATGACTTTTTGCATCAAATCAGTTTTCCACATTGATTCAACATCATCACATATATTTTTGGGGTTGAAATGATGTAGAAACAACATTGATTCAACCAGTTTTTGCCCAGTGGGTAACAATCTTCCCTGTAGATTTTTGAGTACCTTAACAATATGCAGTGCAACTGTCTCTTGAAGAGGTAATAACAATGGTACACTGTTAAAATGGCAAGATGTCCAATACGTCTTTCACCACCAACACTAAGCCAATGCCATGTACAGGCAGTTCTGACATTCTGAGGGACTATATAGAATATAGATGTTCATTGGAGAGCACACTCTTTATCCTTCAGCTAATATCATCTCCTAGCCGTTATGTAAGCCATGTTTATATACAGTGTTTATTTCATGAAAATGTGTGTGTTTTAGAGAGCAAAGCAGTCTATTGTTGTGTGTGACACATAACTGAGTTTTCAGTTGTAACGGTTTCATTTGTGTATCATGTAACTTGGGCAGAGGTCCTGTGTAGCTCAGTTGGTAGAGCATGGCGCTTGTAACGCCAGGGTAGTGGGTTCGATCCCCGGGACCACCCATATGTAGAATGTATGCACACATGACTGTAAGTCGCTTTGGATAAAAGCGTCTGCTAAATGGCATTTATTATTATTATTACATGTCAACATCAAAATACATTGTGAAATGGAAGAGACAGAAAATTATATTTTAAAATGTTCTGCTTAAAAAAAACAATGGCAAAATCTTAAACATATTCAGCAAAATCTTTGTATCGCAAAGTAGCACGTTTTTAAGTGTAGCTTCACACCATGTGTATTTTCAGTTTTATATTTAAATGTCTTAATATAATGATTTAATATGTGAATTTGTAAATCATAGTTCAAATCTATAATGGTGTTTGCTGAATTTATTTTGATGCCGTATTATGGGAAGAAATATAGACCATTAATGTGAACTTGTTGTTACAGTGAACTCCTAGACTAAGTGGGAGAAAAGCACAAAGTGATTGTACAACATTTTGTGGATGTTTGTATATTATAGATGCAATTTAGTATATTAAAAAGCACAACTCTACTTTAATTCATTGATTCCATTTATCATGAATGTGCTTTTGAATTCTGTACAATCAGTTAAACGACAACAAATCAAATGTTCTTATAGGCAGTTAGCATCGAAATCTTATTAAATGAAGTATTCTAATTCCTAATTATAAACTGGATGGTTCAAGCCCTGACTGCTGATTGGCTGAAGCCGTGGTTTATCAGACCGTATACCACGGGTATGACAAAACAAATTTTTACTCTTCTAATTACATTAGTTTATGATAGCAATAAGGCACCTCTGGGGTTTGTGGTATATGGCCAATATACCATGGCTAAGGGCTTTAACCAAGCACTCTGCATCATGCGCAAGAACAGCCCTTAGCCATGGTATATTGGCGATATGCCTTATTGTTTAATTCTATGGCAGCTACACTGTATTCATACAATAGCACAATTAGAACTACAGTACCTTTAGAAAGTATTCAGACCCCTTGACTTTTTCCACGTTTTGTTGCGTTACAGCCTTATTCTAAAATGGATTAAACTGCTTTCACCCCCCCTCATAAACTTTCTTTTCCCCTCATCTGTCGTCTTGGGTATGACGCTACAAGCTTGGCACACCTGTATTTGGGGAGTTTCTCCCATTCTTCTCTGCAGATCCTCTCAAGCTCTGTCAGGTTGGATGGGGAGCGTTGAGGCACAGCTATTTTCAGGTCTCTCGAGATGTTTGATTGGGTCGAAGTCCAGGCTCTGGCTGGGCCAATTAAGGACATTCAGAGACCTGTCCAAAAGCCACTCCTGCGTTGTCTTGGCTGTGTGCTTAGGGTCATGTACCTGTTAGAAGGTGAACCTTTGCTCCAGTCTGAGGTCCTGAGCACTCTGGAGTAGGTTTTCATCAATGATCTCTCTGTACTTTGCTCCGTTCATCTTTGTCATTATCCTGACAAGTCTCCCAGTCCCTGCCACTGAAAAACCCGTAGGGATGGTGCCAGGTTTCCTCCAAACGTGAACCTTGGTATTCAGGCCAAAAAGTTCCATCTTGGTTTCATCAAACCAGATAATCTTGTGTCTCATGGTCTGAGAGTCTTTACGACTTTTGGCAAACTCCAAGCGGGCTGTCATGTGCCTTTTACTGAGGATTAGCTTCCGTCTGGCCACTCTACCATAAAGGCCTGATTGGTGGAGTGCTGCAGAGGAGGTTGTTCTTTTGGAAGGTTCTCCCATCTCCACAGAGGAACTCTGGAGCTCTGTCAGAGTGACCATCGTGTTCTTGGTCACTCCCCTGACCAAGGCCCTTCTCCCTCGATTGCTCAGTTTATCTGGGCGGCCAGCTCTAGGAAAGGTCTTGGTGATTCCAAACTTCTTCCATTTATGAATGATGGAGGCCACTGTGTTCTTGGGGACATTCAATGCTGCAGAAATGTTTTGGTACCCTTCCCCAGATCTGTGCCTCGACACAATCCTGTTTTGGAGCTCTACGGACAATTCCTTCGACCTCCTGGCTTGGTTTTTGCTCTGACATGCACTGTCAACAGTGGGACCTTTATATAGACAGGTGTGTGCCTTTCCAAATCATGTCCAATCAATTGAATTTACCACAGGTGGACTCTAATCTCAAGGATGATCAATGGAAACAGGATGCACCTGAGCTCAATTTCGAGTCTCATAGTAAAGGGTCTGAATACTATGTATAAGTAAGGTTATTTCATTATTTTTTTTATACATTTGTAAAAATGATTGTTTTCACCTGTGTGTTAGTTAATTAGTATCTGTATATAATGTAGGTTGTCCCACCCTTCTTTTGTGTGGGATTGTTTGTTTTGTCATTTTCGTTTCGTCTGTCGGTGTTTTTGTGTTTATTTATTCTCCGGTTTGTCTGTTATCCTGTTTTGGATAATTTCACCCTGTTTTGTATTTTGGGTTGTCCGTGTTTATTTTTGTTCACCGGAGAATAAACTACTTATCACTATTTGCTCTCTGCGCCTGATTCCACCCACCTTGACTAGACGTGACAGTAACCTTTAGTTAGGTAGTATGTAACCTTTAGTTAGGTAGTATGTAACCTTTAGTTAGGTAGTATGTAACCTTTAGTTAGGTAGTATGTAACCTTTAGTTAGGTAGTATGTAACCTTTAGTTAGGTAGTATGTAACCTCTACTTAGTTAGTAGGTAACCTCTACTTAGTTAGTATGTAACCTCTACTTAGTTAGTATGTAACCTCTACTTAGTTAGTATGTAACCTCTACTTAGTTAGTATGTAACCTCTACTTAGTTAGTATGTAACCTCTACTTAGTTAGTATGTAACCTCTACTTAGGTAGTGCATATAACCTCTACTTAGGTAGTGCATATAACCTCTACTTAGGTAGTGTATAACCTCTACTTAGGTAGTGTATATAACGTCTACTTAGGTAGTGTATATAACCTCTACTTAGGTAGTGTATATAACCTCTACTTAGGTAGTGTATATAACCTCTACTTAGGTAGTATATAATCTCTACTTAGATAGTATATAATCTCTATTTAGGTAGTGTATATAACCTCTACTTAGGTAGTGTATATAACCTCTACTTAGGTAGTGTATATAACGTCTACTTAGGTAGTGTATATAACCTCTACTTAGGTAGTGTATATAACCTCTACTTAGGTAGTGTATATAACCTCTACTTAGGTAGTGTATATAACCTCTACTTAGGTAGTGTATATAACCTCTACTTAGGTAGTGTATATAACCTCTACTTAGGTAGTGTATATAACCTCTACTTAGGTAGTGTATATAACCTCTACTTAGGTAGTGTATATAACCTCTACTTAGGTAGTGTATATAACCTCTACTTAGGTAGTGTATATAACCTCTACTTAGGTAGTGTATATAACCTCTACTTAGGTAGTGTATATAACCTCTACTTAGGTAGTGTATAACCTCTACTTAGGTAGTGTATAAACTCTATTTATGTAGTATATAAACTCTACTTAGGTAGTATATAAACTCTACTTAGGTAGTATATAACCTCTACTTAGGTAGTATATAAACTCTATTTAGGTAGTATATAACCTCTACTTAGGTAGTATATAACCTCTACTTAGGTAGTATATAACCTCTACTTAGGTAGTATATAACGTCTACTTAGGTAGTATATAACCTCTACTTAGGTAGTATATAACCTCTACTTAGGTAGTATATAACCTCTACTTAGGTAGTATATAACCTCTACTTAGGTAGTATATAACCTCTACTTAGGTAGTATATAACCTCTATTTAGGTAGTATATATCCGCTACTTAGGTAGTGCATATAACGTCTACTTAGGTAATGTATGTAACCTCTACTTAGTATATAACGCCTACTTAGGCAGTGTATATAACCTCTACTTAGGTAGTATATAATGTCTACTTAGGTAGTGCATATAATGACTACTTAGGTAGTGTATATAACCTTAGGGAATTGCAGTGACACCTGGGATTTACTATTTCTCAATATGTGTAAGAGAAATGTTAGTAGCTAGTAGGCTGACACATTCCAAATGATATCCTGTTTTAGTTATTTAATACTTCCCTTAATTTTTCTTCTAGCTCATGTCCGTTTCAACCTTATCTCCCCGATGATTTAGAAATCTCCAGAGAAGTTAGTATTTTATCTGAATACAAAACCCTTACTGTTTGTAGATGTTGTCATTTTTTCTTTCACAGTCACTCTAAATGTGGCCCTCTACCCCGGTGCTGTTTGACATCTTTGTGAACATCTTGGCCCACAACCTGGCAGAGCTGGCCTACGAGGCTGACGTGGCCCAGCTGGAGTACAAACTGATCTCCGGGGAACATGGCCTGGTCATCAGGGTCAAGGGCTTCAACCTGTTGTATTTGTCACGTGACAATTAACATTGGATTTGAAGGAAAGATATGTTAAAAAATATTGCTAGGTAGCAGTGTACCTGGACCAAAACCCTGGTATTTTTTTTATCATATATCACATATTTTTATCATATAGCTTCTTCTCCATCTTCTTTTTAAATAGTGAGCCAACATGTTTTCATCACTTTTATTTCCATGACTGATAAACCCATTTTCTCATGCTCTTTCTAGTCTCTCTGCAGCAGACATGTCATCCTATAGCTACAGTAGCTTTGATTGGACTGATGTCAACATCTTACTTTCAATATCTTATCTAGCAGTCATCTACAGTTGTCATCAACTCGACAATCTACTGGCAAATCCTTTTTAATCCTTGGCGTATGAAGATAAATAATGAAGAGAAATTATAGATAAAACGAATCGGTGGTCATTGGCCATTTTATTTGGACTGTTGTACCTTGGAGAATGCTTTAAGTAATCTCAGCTATTTCGATTATTATTATCGCAAACTTTCTGTGTACTGTACATGAAATAGGCCTACCTGTAAAGCACTAGGATTAATACCAATGCACCACACCCTAGCTCGTGACCTACTTTTCAGGTTGCCATTGTAAAGATCTGGCTCAGCTCAAACGTCAGCCTCCTATGAGGATCATCTATGCCCAAATAGGGTAAACAATCATTTGATTGGTTCAGTGATCAAACTCTGACCAATCAAAAAAGCTGTCTCCTACCAAGACACAAGAAAGCACCTTGTTGTAAGGAAGTAGCCTACAAACAAGAAATGTAGAGGAGCAATGATGTGACTGTATCTCTATGCAGCTGGAATGGGTAAGTCCTATTCGTTGCTATAGATCAGTGCTTGACTTGGACTGAAATAGGTGCCATTACTCATTTTGGGTGTGGGTACTGTTAATATTTAAGTGCAGGAGCTCCATAAACTTTTGAGCAAAAATTCTATACGAGGAACATGAACTCAAACAATAGAAAATCTGAGGTGCCAGTACTCTGTTCAGGTGAGCTCCTGCCCAAGTCAAGCACTGCTATTGATTAATTGTATATTTTATTAATGTACAATTTGGAGTGGGCACATGAAGGCAATAATAATAATAATAATAATAATAAAAGTGATTTAAAATAAAGGTCATACATTATTTTAAATGTTTGAGTAAACCATCGATGTAGAACCGGAATAAACCGGAATAAACATTCTACCAACATAAACAAAAAATATACAACCATCTATTTATTTTACACTATGATGAGCTACTTTAATTCATTATTATGGGTATGCTACATGGATTCAGTGAAACGAAACTAAGGCAGCAATCAGGCTAGTGGATCAGGCTACACATTTAAGGTGACATAACAAATAAAGCACATTTGGGGCCAGTTCTGAATAAGTTAATTATAGCATTCTGAAATGGCTTCAACCTGACATGGAAAATAATAAACACTTAAAATAATCTCTTTACATTATGATTGATGAAATTAGCTTTGTGATTTAAAATAAAAGTCCTGAAAATAAAGTAATGTATGGAATGCATTTTGAACCAGCAGCTATCGTGTAATAACGCTCGTCAATTTATTTTTCAGTGTTCGTTTATTCAACTTGTGTACAAAACTGGATGAACATTCTATTCCTGTTTTGAAGTAAGTGTATTTTGACAAGCATGTTTTATATACATTTTGGTTTAATAATTTCAATTAATCACTTCAGCAGTGGTGTGTATTCATGGATCCTTCAATTCGCAAGAAGCTGAACATACAGTTGAAGTCGGAGGTTTACATACACCTTAGCCAAATACATTTAAGCTCAGTTTTTCACAATTCCTGACCTTTACTCACAGTAAAGATTCCCTGTCTTAGGTCAGTTAGGATCAACACTTTATTTTAAGAATGTGAAATGTCAGAATAATAGTAGGGATTTATTTCAGCTTTTATTTCTTTCATCACATTCCCAGTGGGTCAGAAGTTTACATACACTCAATTAGTATTTAGTAGCATTGCCTTTAAATTGTTTAAATTGGGTCAAACGTTTCGGATAGCCTTCCACAAGCTTCCCACAATAATTTGGATGAATTTAGGCCCATTCCTCCTGACAGAGCTGCAGTAACTGAGTCCGGTTTGTAGGCCTCCTTGCTCACACATTTTTCAGTTCTGTCCACACATTTTCTATGGGATTGAGGTCAGGGCCACTCTAATACCTTGACTTTGTTGTTCTTAAGCCATTTTGCCACAACTTGCTTGGGGTCATTGTCCTTTTGGAAGACCCATTTGCAACCAAGCTTTAACTTCCTGACTGATGTCTTGAGATGTTGCGTCAATATATCCACATAATTGTACTTCCTCATGATGCCATCCATTTTGTGAAGTGCACCAGTCCCTCTTGCAACAAAGGACCCCCACAACATGATGTTGCCACCCCCATGCTTCACGGTTGGGATGGTGTTATTCGGCTTGCAAGCCTCCCCCTTTTCCCTCCAAACATAACGATGGTCATTATGGCCAAACAGTTCTATTTTTGTTTCATCAGACCAGAGGACGTTTCTCCAAAAAGTACGATCTTTGTCCCCATGTGCAGTTGTAAACCGTAGTCTGTCTTTTTTATGGCGATTTTGGAGTAGTGGCTTCTTTCTTGCTGAGCGGCCTTTCAGGTTATGTCGATATAGGACTGGTTTTACTGTGGATATAGATACTTTTGTACTTGTTTCCTCCAGCATCTTCACAGGGTCTTTGCTGTTGTTCTGGGATTGATTTGCACTTCTCGCACCAAAGTATGTTCATTTCTAGGAGACAGAACGTGTCTCCTTCCTGGGCGGTATGACGGCTGCGTGGTCCCATGGTGTTTATACTTGCGTACTATTATTTGTACAGATGAACGTGGTACCTTGCCAAAACTATATTTTATTGACAAGAAATTTGTGGAGTGGTTGGAAAAACAAGTTTTAATGACTCCAACCTAAGTGTATGTAAACATCCGACTTCAACTGTATCTCATCATTAGAAAGCAAGCAAAACAGCGCCCCTCTGTCTCTGTATGTGTAGCCCATCTATCTGATGCTGTCTGGTCAAAAAGAGTATGACATTGTTGCCACCCGTAGCATTGAATGCAAGGTAAGTCGGTGAGCATTTGGCCTCCCTTGATAAAAAAAACTACAAGTATTAAATAATAGCCAATCAGTGTTGAGCTAAACCGTTAATGGTCCTGGCGCACTAAAAAAAGTGTCAAGGGAAGCCAGTTTGGATTTGGCTTCACTTCAATCACATCGAGAGCAATACTTCATTGACAGAAACTACTTGAATTGTTGCATCTCGTTGTGTTGTTGGATAACTAGCTAAAATTGTATTTTTCCTAAATTAGCCATGCATGGGGATTTGGACTTGTGGTTTTTCTTAATTCTCTGTACTGTCCAATGATTATAACGGCGATTCTGATCCATTCATACATTGATCCCTGGCCTGAGAGGATGGACGTTCAATATATAGCTAGATGTAATAGGCTAATATTAACTAGCCAACATTCTCCATAAAAGAAAGGCTAGCGAACAAGCATTTTAGCCAGGTAGCCTAGGACAACAACAAAAAAAGCATGTACTGTTGGACAGTCAGACTGTTTCATCAACATGAAAGTGTGGAGGATGGTATTGGCGTTTCTCTACAAGTAGGGTGAGTCAACGTGTTTTTTGTACTTGCGCACACCCACACACAAACACACAACAGAACCATGGACAGCCACATAATTTTTAGCTTACGTTGACTGGAATAAATAGTTTTTGAAATGTTTTAGTTGTCACAGTATTAGACTAAGCATAGGTGATTAGATTTTCCAAGATGGCATAGCAGTTCAGACGTCTTTTGTCCTCGTCTTGTCGTGTCCCGTATACAGTGCCTTGCGAAAGTATTCGGCCCCCTTGAACTTTGCGACGTTTTGCCACATTTCAGGCTTCAAACATAAAGATATAAAACTGTATTTTTTTTGTGAAGAATCAACAACAAGTGGGACACAATCATGAAGTGGAACGACATTTATTGGATATTTC
This sequence comes from Oncorhynchus gorbuscha, assembly GCF_021184085.1. NCBI lineage: Eukaryota > Metazoa > Chordata > Actinopteri > Salmoniformes > Salmonidae > Oncorhynchus > Oncorhynchus gorbuscha. Next base: position 14,961,709 of record NC_060174.1, read on the forward strand.
AAACTTTTTTAACAAAACAAAAACTGAACAATTGTGCGTGCAAAATTATTCAGCCCCTTTACTTTCAGTGCAGCAAACTCTCTCCAGAAGTTCAGTGAGGATCTCTGAATGATCCAATGTTGACCTAAATGACTAATGATGATAAATACAATCCATCTGTGTGTAATCAAGTCTCCATATAAATGCACCGGTACTGTGATAGTCTCAGAGGTCCGTTAAAAGCGCAGAGAGCATCATTAAGTTCCTCGGCATACACATCACAGACAAACTGAATTGGTCCACTCACACTGACAGCGTCGTGAAGAAGGCGCAGCAGCGCCTCTTCAACCTCAGGAGGCTGAAGAAATTCGGCTTGTCACCAAAAGCACTCACAAACTTCTACAGATGCACAATCGAGAGCATCCTGGCGGGCTGTATCACCGCCTGGTACGGCAACTGCTCCGCCCTCAACCGTAAGGCTCTCCAGAGGGTAGTGAGGACTGCACAACGCATCACCGGGGGCAAACTACCTGCCCTCCAGGACACCTACACCACCCGTTGTTACAGGAAGGCCATAAAGATCATCAAGGACATCAACCACCCGAACCACTGCCTGTTCACCCCGCTATCATCCAGAAGGCGAGGTCAGTACAGGTGCATCAAAGCTGGGACCGAGAGACTGAAAAACAGCTTCTATCTCAAGGCCATCAGACTGTTAAACAGCCACCACTAACACTGAGTGGCTGCTGCCAACACACTGTCATTGACACTGACCCAACTCCAGCCATTTTAATAATGGGAATTGATGGGAAATGATGTAAATATATCACTAGCCACTTTAAACAATGCTACCTTATATAATGTTACTTACCCTACATTATTCATCTCATATGCATATGTATATACTGTACTCTACATCATCGACTGCATCCTTATGTAACACATGTATCACTAGCCACTTTAACTATGCCACTTTGTTTACTTTGTCTACACACTCATCTCATATGTATATACTGTACTCGATACCATCTACTGTATGCTGCTCTGTACCATCACTCATTCATATATCCTTATGTACATGTTCCTTATCCCCTTACACTGTGTATAAGACAGTAGTTTTGGAATTGTTAGTTAGATTACTTGTTGGTTATCACTGCATTGTCGGAACTAGAAGCACAAGCATTTCGCTACACTCGCATTAACATCTGCTAACCATGTGTATGTGACAAATAAAATTTGATTTGATTTGATGAAGAACAAGGAACACACAAGGCAGGTCCGAGATACTGTTGTGAAGAAGTTTAAAGCCGGATTTGAATACAAAAATATTTCCCAAGCTTTAAACATCCCAAGAAGCACTGTGCAAGCGATAATATTGAAATGGAAGGAGTATCAGACCACTGCAAATCTACCAAGACCTGGCCGTCCCTATAAACTTTCAGCTCATACAAGGAGAAGACTGATCAGAGATGCAGACAAGAGGCCCATGATCACTCTGGATGAACTGCAGAGATCTACAGCTGAGGTGGGACACTCTGTCCATAGGACAACAATCAGTCGTATATTGCACAAATCTGGCCTTTATGGAAAAGTGGCAAGAAGAAAGCCATTTCTTAAAGATATCCATAAAAAGTGTTGTTTAAAGTTTGCCACAAGCCACCTGGGCGACACACCAAACATGTGGAAGAAGGTGCCCTGGTCAGATGAAACCAAAATTGAACTTTTTGGCAACAATGCAAAACGTTATGTTTGGTGTAAAAGCAACACAGCTCATCACCCTGAACACACCATCCCCACTGTCAAACATGGTGGTGGCAGCATCATGGTTTGGGCCTGCTTTTCTTCAGCAGGGACAGGGAAGATGGTTAAAATTGATGGGAAGATGGATGGAGCCAAATACAGGACCATTCTGGAAGAAAACCTGATGGAGTCTGCAAAAGACTGGGATGGAGATTTGTCTTCCAACAAGACAATGATCCAAAACATAAAGCAAAATCTACAATGGAATGGTTCAAAAATAAACATATCCAGGTGTTAGAATGGCCAAGTCAAAGTCCAGACCTGAATCCAATCGAATCTGTGGAAAGAACTGAAAACTGCTGTTCACAAATGCTCTCCATCCAACCTCACTGAGCTCGAGCTGTTTTGCAAGGAGGAATGGGAAAAAAATTCAGTCTCTCGATGTGCAAAACTGATAGAGACATACCCCAAGTGACTTACAGCTGTAATCGCAGCAAAAGGTGGCGCTACAAAGTATTAACTTAAGGGGGCTGAATAATTTTGCACGCCCAATTTTTCAGTTTTTGATTTGTTAAAAAAAGTTTGAAATATCCAATAAATGTTGTTCCACTTCATGATTGTGTCCCACTTGTTGACGATTCTTCACAAAAAATACAGTTTTATATCTTTATGTTTGAAGCCTGAAATGTGGCAAAAGGTCGCAAAGCTCAAGGGGGCCGAATACTTTCGCAAGGCACTGTATATATATATATATTTACAACTTTTTTCACATACATTTTATTTTTTATTTTCCATCAACTCATCTTCAAAACACTCTCCTGCAACCCACCTCACCAATTTATATTTATAAAAAAGTATTATTTACCTCAAATCTGTAATCCTCCAAGAAGCTAGCCAGAAACTCCAAGAAGCTAGCCAGAAGCTAGCCAGGAGCTAGCCAGAAGCTAAACCAGAAGCTAGTTCAGAAGCTAGTTCAGAAGCTAGTTAGCTTCTTTACTGGCAAATCGTTAGTATTCAGCTAACCACGGTTTGTGGTCATCAGCTATCCTTTAGCTCGAAAATCTATCGCCAGTTTTGTACGGCGCAGCGCGGCTCGGAACGGAACATACCGGACCAACTTTTCTCTCCATGTCCCTGGATTTCAACTGCTCTCTGGACATTCATACCTGGATATCACAGCTAGCTAGCTGCTATCCGTGTGACTATTGGCTTTCGTCGATTCCGGAGCAAACATCAATTATTCCGGAGCTAGCCAGCTCCGTCAATCACTCCTGAGTTCCATCAATCACTCCTGGGCTGCAGTCACCTATCCGGTCCCGTTTTCCTGCCTACGCGGAGCCCCACCGGGCCTTCACAACTGGACTGCCAACGTTATCTACCCGAAGGAGTTATCCGGCTGGCTCCTCCGTCGCGACGTTACCTGAATGCCCATCTGCGGCCTGCTAACCGTTAGCTGTCTTACCGGATGCTATCTGAATAGACAATCGGACAATTTATTTATTTTTATTATTACTATGTTTTCTTCTTGGGCCTCTAACTATATCTATTGTTTTTATTTTTGTTGTTGTTGTGTGATTTGGATTAATCCCCTCTACCACACGGAACCCCACTAATCTACTGACGGAACGCAAGAGGTGGCTAATAACAGACCTCCATCCTATGCTAGCTTGCTACCGATGGCCTGGCTAGCTGTCTAAATCGCCGTAACCCCCAACCAACCTCTCCACTCACTGGACCCTTTTGATCACTCGACTAAGCATGCCTCTCCTTAATGTCAATATGTCTTGTCCATTGCTGTTCTGGTTAGTGTTTATTGGCTTATTTCACTGTAGAGCCTCTAGTCCTGCTCACTGTACCTTATCCAACCTATTAGTTCCACCACCCACACATGCAATGACATCTCCTGGTTTCAATGATGTTTCTAGAGACAATATCTCTCTCTTCATCACTCAATACCTAGGTTTACCTCCACTGTATTCACATCCTACCATACCTTTGTCTGTACATTATACCTTGATGCTATTTTATCGCCCCAGAAACCTCCTTTTACTCTCTGTTCCAGACGTTCTAGACGACCAATTCTTATTGCTTTTAGCCGCACCCTTATTCGACTCCTCCTATGTTCCTCTGGCGATGTAGAGGTGAATCCAGGCCCTGCAGTGCCTAGCTCCACTCCTATTCCCCAGGCGCTCTCTTTTGACAACTTCTGTAACCGTAATAGCCTTGGTTTCATGCATGTTAACATTAGAAGCCTCCTCCCTAAGTTTGTTCTATTCACTGCTTTAGCACACTCTGCCAACCCGGATGTTCTAGCTGTGTCTGAATCCTGGCTTAGGAAGACCACCAAAAATTCTGACATTTTAATTCCAAACTACAACATTTTCAGACAAGATAGAACTTCCAAAGGGGGAGGTGTTGCCATCTACTGCAAAGATAGCCTGCAGAGTTCTGTCCTACTATCCAGGTCTGTACCCAAACAATTTGAACTTCTACTTTTAAAAATCCACCTCTCTAAAAACAAGTCTCTCACCGTTGCCGCCTGCTATAGACCACCCTCTACCCCCAGCTGTGCTCTGGACACCATATGTGAACTGATTGCCCCCCATCTATCTTCAGAGCTCGTGCTGCTAGGCGACCTAAACTGGAACATGCTTAACACCCCAGCCATCCTACAATCTAAACTTGATGCCCTCAATCTCACACAAATTATCAATGAACCTACCAGGTACCTCCCCAAAGCCTTAAACACGGGCACCCTCATAGATATCATCCTAACCAACTTCCCCTCTAAATACACCTCTGCTGTCTTCAACCAAGATCTCAGCGATCACTGCCTCATTGCCTGCATCCGTAATGGGTCAGCGGTCAAACGACCTCCACTCATCACTGTAAAACGCTCCCTGAAACACTTCAGCGAGCAGGCCTTTCTAATCGACCTGGCCGGGGTATCCTGGAAGGATATTGATCTCATCCCGTCAGTAGAGGATGCCTGGATATTTTTTTAAATGCCTTCCTAACCATTTTAAATAAACACGCCCCATACAAGAAATTTCGAACCAGGAACAGATATAGACCTTGGTTCTCCCCAGACCTGACTGCCCTTAACCAACACAAAAACATCCTATGGCGTTCTGCATTAGCATCGAACAGCCCCCGTGATATGCAGCTGTTCAGGGAAGCTAGAAACCATTATACACAGGCAGTTAGAAAAGCCAAGGCTAGCTTTTTCAAGCAGAAATTTGCTTCCTGCAACACTAACTCAAAAACGTTCTGGGACACTGTAAAGTCCATGGAGAATAAGAACACCTCCTCCCAGCTGCCCACTGCACTGAAGATAGGAAACACTGTCACCACTGATAAATCCACCATAATTGAGAATTTCAAGAAGCATTTTTCTACAGCTGGCCATGCTTTCCACCTGGCTACTCCTACCCCGGTCAACAGCACTGCACCCCCAACAGCAACTCGCCCAAGCCTTCCCCATTTCTCCTTCTCCCAAATCCGTTCAGCTGATGTTCTGAAAGAGCTGCAAAATCTGGACCCCTACAAATCAGCCGGGCTAGACAATCTGGACCCTTTCTTTCTAAAATTATCTGCCAAAATTGTTGCCACCCCTATTACTAGCCTGTTCAACCTCTCTTTCGTGTCGTCTGAGATTCCCAAAGATTGGAAAGCAGCTGCGGTCATCCCCCTCTTCAAAGGGGGGGACACTCTTGACCCAAACTGCTACAGACATATCTATCCTACCATGCCTTTCTAAGGTCTTCGAAAGCCAAGTCAACAAACAGATTACCGACCATTTCGAATCTCACGATACCTTCTCTGCTATGCAATCTGGTTTCAGAGCTGGTCATGGGTGCAGCTCAGCCACGCTCAAGGTCCTAAACGATATCTTAACCGCCATCGATAAGAAACATTACTGTGCAGCCGTATTCATTGACCTGGCCAAGGCTTTTGACTCTGTCAATCACCCCATCCTCATCGGCAGACTCGATAGCCTTGGTTTCTCAAATTATTGCCTCGCCTGGTTCACCAACTACTTCTCTGATAGAGTTCAGTGTGTCAAATCGGAGGGTCTGCTGTCCGGACCTCTGGCAGTCTCTATGGGGGTGCCACAGGGTTCAATTCTTGGACCGACTCTCTTCTCTGTATACATCAATGAGGTCGCTCTTGCTGCTGGTGAGTCTCTGATCCACCTCTACGCAGACGACACCATTCTGTATACTTCTGGCCCTTCTTTGGACACTGTGTTAACAACCCTCCAGGCAAGCTTCAATGCCATACAACTCTCCTTCCATGGCCTCCAATTGCTCTTAAATACAAGTAAAACTAAATGCATGCTCTTCAACCGATCGCTACCTGCACCTACCCGCCTGTCCAACATCACTACTCTGGACGGCTCTGACTTAGAATACGTGGACAACTACAAATACTTAGGTGTCTGGTTAGACTGTAAACTCTCCTTCCAGACCCATATCAAACCTCTCCAATCCAAAGTTAAATCTAGAATTGGCTTCCTATTTCGCAACAACGCATCCTTCACTCATGCTGCCAAACATACCCTTGTAAAACTGACCATCCTACCAATCCGACTTTGGCGATGTCATTTACAAAATAGCCTCCAATACCCTACTCAACAAATTGGATGCAGTCTATCACAGTGCAATCCGTTTTGTCACCAAAGCCCCATATACTACCCACCGTTGTGACCTGTACGCTCTCGTTGGCTGGCCCTCGCTTCATACTCGTCGCCAAACCCACTGGCTCCATGTCATCTAAAAGACCCTGCTAGGTAAAGTCCCCCCTTATCTCAGCTCGCTGGTCACCATAGCATCTCCCACCTGTAGCACACGCTCCAGCAGGTATATCTCTCTAGTCACCCCCAAAACCAATTATTTCTTTGGCCGCCTCTCCTTGCAGTTCTCTGCTGCCAATGACTGGAACGAACTACAAAATCTCTGAAACTGGAAACACTTATCTCCCTCACTAGCTTTAAGCACCAACTGTCAGAGCAGCTCACAGATTACTGCACCTGTACATAGCCTACCTATAATTTAGCCCAAACAACTACCTCTTTCCCAACTGTATGTTATTTTATTTATTTATTTTGCTCCTTTGCACCCCATTATTTTTATTTCTACTTTGCACATTCTTCCATTTCAAAACTACCATTCCAGTGTTTTACTTGCTATATTGTATTTACTTTGCCACCATGGCCTTTTTTGCCTTTACCTCCCTTCTCACCTCATTTTCTCACATCGTATATAGACTTGTTTATACTGTATTATTGACTGTATGTTTGTTTTACTCCATGTGTAACTGTGTGTCGTTGTATCTGTCGAACTGCTTTGCTTTATCTTGGCCAGGTCGCAATTGTAAATGAGAACTTGTTCTCAACTTGCCTACCTGGTTAAATAAAGGTGAAATAAAAAAAAGTTTAAAAAAATTCAAAATGTTGAATTGGAGCCGGAATACTGGCGGTAGCTCCTATTTTCTTTGAGACTTGAGAAATGTCATTAACATTAACTTGCTTGACCATGCTGTAGGTCATATAACTGTTTGTTACATGTATTATGCTTTGTGGACTTCACCATACAGAGGTTGCTCTCCGGTTTTGTTTTAAAACTAAGGTGTGGTTTAATTTATTCTACCACGGTGTCTTCTTATTGTCTCAGCCTTAGGCCTATGCAGTACATTCAGAAAGTATTCAGACCCCTTGACTTTTTCCACATTTTGTTACGTTACAGCCTTTCCTAAAATTGATTAAATCGTTTTTCTCCCTCATCAACCTACACACAACCCCAAAATGACAAAGCAAAAACAGTTTTGCCATTTTTGCTAATTTATACAACAACTGCTATCACATTTACATAAGTATTCAGACCCTTTACTGAGTACTTTGATGAAGCACCTTTGGCAGCGATTACAGCCTCGAGTCATTGGCACACCTGACTCGCCACAAGCTTGGCACACCTGTATTTCAAATTGGAGCAAAGCACGTTAACAGTAGCATGGAGAAATCCAGTCTGTTGGTGTTAACATTCCAGTCCTTGCCATTCCAAACAATCATTAGTAATGACTCGGAATCAAATCACATTTTTTATTTGTCAAATGCTTGATAGACAACAGGTGTAGACTAACAGTGAAATGCTTACTTACGGGTCCAATAATGCAGTTAATACAAAATGTAATATAAAATATTGAAATAGTGACACGAATAAAAATAACATGAGTAGAAAATGACATGGCTATATATAGGGAGTACCAGTACCGATTCGATGTGCAGGGGTATGAGGTATTTGAGGTTGCTATGTACTGTACATCATAGGAGGCTATAGAGGAGCTATAGGAGGACGGGCTCATTGTAATGGCTGGAATGGAATTAATGGAATGGTACCAAACACACGGAAGCAACATGTTTGGCTCCATTCCAACCATTATAATGAGCCTGTCCTCCTATAGCTCCTCCCACCAGCCTCTGCTGTGCATATAAGTAGGGGTAACATGACTAGGCAACAGGATAGATAATAGACAGTGCATGTTATGTGTTTGTGGGCATCAGTGGCGGTCGGTGACATTTAAGATGATAACCATGCGCAATACCAAGCGTTGGCTGGAGTGGTGTAAAGTTCGCTGCCATTGGACTCTGGAGCAGTGGAAAACGTTCTCTGGAGTGATGAATCCCGCTTCACCATCTGGCAGTCCGACGGAAGAATCTGGGTCTGGGATGCCAGGAGAACGCTACCTGTCCCAATGCATAGTGCCAACTGTAAAGTTTGGTGGAGGAGGAATAATGGTCTGGGGCTGTTTTTCATGGTTTGGGCTAGGCCCCTTAGTTCCAGTGAAGGGAAATCTTAACGCTACAGCATACAATGACATTCGAGACGATTCTGTGCATCCAATTTTGTGGCAACAGTTTGGGGAAGGCCCTTTCCTGTTTCAGCATGAAAATACCCCATGCACAAAGAGAGGTCCATACAGAAATGGTTTGTTGACATCAGTGTGGAAGAACTTGTATGGCTTGCATAGAGCCCTGACCACAACCCCATCGAACATGTTTGGGATGAATTGGAACGCAGACTGCGAGCCAGGCCTAATCGCCCAACATCAGTGCCCGACGTCACTAATGCTCTTGTGGCTGAATGGAAGTCCCCGCAACAATGTTCCAACATCTAATGGAAAGCTTTCCCAGAAGAGTGGAAGGCTGTTATAGCCAACTCAATATTAATGCCCATGATTTTGGAATGAGATGTTTGACAAGCAGGTGTCCACATATTTTTGGTCCTGTAGTGTATTTAACAGTCTTGTTTACAAGTCTTATGGCTTTGGGGTTCAGGGTCCTGTTGGTTCCAGACTTGGTGCAATGGTACTGCTTGCCATATGGCAGCAGAGGGAACAGTATGTGGCTTGGGTGGCTGGAGACTATGACCATTTTTTGGGGCCTTCCTCTGACACCGCCTGGTATAGAGGTCTTGGATGGAAGGGAGGTGATGTACTGGGCCGTACGCACTACCCTCCGTAGTGCCTTGCAATTGCTATATGAAATGGTGATGCAGACAGTCAAGATGTTCTCGGTGGTGAAGCTGTACGGTTGGTGTGTGTGGACCATGATAGATCCTTAGTGATGTGGACACAGAGGAACTTGAAGATCTCGACCCACTCCACTACAGCCCTGTCGGTGTGAATGGGGGTATGCTCGGCCCTCCATTTCCTTTAGTCCACGATCAGCTCCTTTTATCTTACTGATGTTGAGGGAGAGGTTGTTGTCCTTGCATTACACTGTCGGGACCACCTCCATACAGGCTGTCTCTTCGGTGATCAGGCCTACCACCGTTGTGTCGTCTGCAAACTTAATGATGGTATTGGAGTCGTGGGTGAACAGGGAGTACAGGAGGGGACTAAGCACGCCCTCCTGAGGGGTCAGTGTGGTGGATGTGTTGTGCTGGTGCTCTCGTGCATGGTTCAGTGTTGCTTGGCTTAGAGCGAACATGGAGTGCATTTAGGTCGTCTGGTAAGCTTGTGTCACTGGGCAGCTTGTGGTTGCGTTTCCCTTTGTGATCCGTGATAGTTTCCCAGCCCTGCCACACCCAACGAGCATCAGAGCCGGTGTAGTAGGATTCGATCTTAGTCTTGTATGAACTCTTTGCCTGTTTGATGATTCGTTAGTGTGTAACGGGATTTCTTATAAGCATCTGGGTTAGTGTTCCGCTCTTTTGAAAGAGGCAGCTCTAGCCTTTTGCTCAAGGCTGCTGTTTCCTGTAATCCATGGCATCTGGTTGGGATATGTACGTACGGTCACTGTGGGGATGACATCGTCAATGCACTTATTAATGAAGCCAGTTGCCTCTTGGCACTTGGAGACTGCAGCATAAGCTAACTTGGAGCCGAGGTGGCAGTGGAGAGCAAGTGTTCTGGAAATGCCTCCCGGGTGGCGCAGTGGTTAAGGGTGCTGTACGGCAGCGCCAGCTGTGCCATCAGAGACTCTGGGTTCGCGCCCAGGCTCTGTCGTAACCGGCCACGACCGGGAGGTCCATGGGGCGACGCACAATTGGCCTAGCGTCGTCTGGGTTAGGGAGGGCTTGGTCGGTAGGGATGTCCTTGTCTCATCGCGCACCAGCGACTCCTGTGGCGGGCCGGGCGCAGTGCGCGCTAGCCAAGGTTGCCAGGTGCACAGTGTTTCCTCCGAAACATTGGTGCGGCTGGCTTCCGGGTTGGATGCGCGCTGTGTTAAGAAGCAGTGCGGCTAGGTTGGGTTGTGTATCGGAGGACGCATGACTTTCAACCTTCGTCTCTCCCGAGCCCGTACGGGAGTTGTAGCGATGAGACAAGATAGTAGCTACTACAACCATTTGGACACCACGAAATTGGGGAGAAAAGGGGGTAAAAATTCAACATACAAAAAAATGTCCTGTAAATATAAAGTTCATAATATTTTATTGATCAAACATTCCAATTGCAAAATTATGCATAAACTATGAGGTGGACTCCAGTTACATACCTGTGGTGTGTCATCTTCATCACCGCATATTCTGCCAGAGACGCGGCATGGTATCCACGAAGATGCCATAATGTTGACTCATCGAGTTCCTGTGTCTTCACCATGGCCGTGAATCTCAAGTTCTGCCATCTGTAATACATTCGCCACTATATGATAGAGTTTGAACATCTTCATTCAGACCCTTGATTCAGAACCTGGAACACACATGTAAGTCTAAGCTGTTGGGGCGGGGGTTCTAAGCTGACATGTGGATTTGTTATAAGATGGTCATACTATGGATCATTTAGCTATTTGATTTGGAGTTTTAGGACCTCTTTAGGTTTAAAATATAAAATTGTTTGTAAACTTTTGAATTTGGCCTTTCATTACTATAGCACATAGAAACGCATTGAATAACACATTCATAAATGGCAAAAATGACAGTCCAAGAAATAAGTGTCTGTCCTATATCTAGGAGATATAAGAAAGCTAAGAACAGAAAATATATAAATATATATAAATATTTTTTATACATATTTAAACATTTTTTTGGGAGTAGGCACAAAACTAAGCTCCATACTTCCATTTTTTTGATCCAGTACTGGTTACCTTCAGACAAGTCACTAGCATAAACTGATGGATTTTGATGGGAATGATTTTATTTATATTTAAGCACCGGTGCATCAATAGACTCTAGGGGGTTTTAATGCATGTTTGAACAAGAAAAATGAACTGACTCACTTGGTCTGTATACAGTGTTCAAGAGGAGGAATGAGATCAGTGTCCACACCTTGGCAGCCAGCAGATATTCCTGAGGTACCTACAACTGGACATAAATACAAGAACACAAACTCTTCATGAGGAACACTAACTTGATATTAACTTATGATTAGTGCTGTAAGTCATTCATTTTTCAAGTGAAATACATACGAGTGATACGTGAGATGAATGAATAGAGCCTGATCATTTCACATCAATAACAGAATTACCCAAATAGTTACAGTACATAGGAAAGGGATGCATCTGTGTCTAGTTCTCTAGCAGATCATCATCAGTGATCCATACGTACAGACAGTTAGGCAGATTTCCTCCTTCTGATTGGCTAGGCCGTCGTAGTAGTACAGGTCAAACTCCCCGATCACACACTGGTCACTCAGCAGCCCCTGCACACCAAAGAGCATGCTGAAATGGTTCTCACTGCACACCACCCAGATAGGAAGGAACTTGGGAGTCTTCAGGTTGGAGCCAACATTCAAAATGTATCAAACCATACATGATCATTAGAATCAAAAGGCCTCTGGAAATGGAACGTCTTGGTTGAGAAGTGTAGACATTAATACTGTGTCATGTAACCATGTGTTTTTACCTTGCATATATTATAATGTTCAAATAAGGACAGCAGTCCAATGTCACTGCGACATCTTATTCCCTTGAGAAGGGTCAGGTTTCCATTGCCTGAATCCAGCTCCATATTGTTGTTGAAGACATTGGACACAGCCTGTCCACACAGCAATAAATTGACAAGCTCCTATGGAATAATAATAAACCAAAATAAATGTCAGGGTGGATTATGTTTAAATTCATACAGTAAACATATAACGTAATACAGTACATCTTCAAAAGTTGATATTTGGTTGCTTTGACAATCAAACACAATCCAATGTCACTTTTGCAATACGGTAAATAGCCTATTAACTTGTCGACAACTTAACAAATTAAATGTTGGGTTCACGCTGTCATCAAGGCAAAGGGTGGCTACTCTGAATAATCTCAAATATAAAATATATTTTGATTTGTTTAACACTTCTTTTGTTACTACATGATTCCATGTGTTATTTCATAGTTTTGATGTCTTCACTTCTATTCACAATTTAGAAAATAGTAAAACTAAAGAAAAACCTTTCAATGTGTAGATGTGTCCAAAACTTTGACTGGTACTGTGTGTGTGTGTGTGTGTGTGTGTGTGTGTGTGTGTGTGTGTGTGTGTGTGTGTGTGTGTGTGTGTGTGTGTGTGTGTGTGTGTGTGTGTGTGTGTGTGTTTTTTTTTTTTTTACACATATAACTCATTTTTTGGGTAGGCACACAGTGGGAACCACATGTGGAGATGATCCGTTCATCTACTCTGCGTCTCACAAAGACACAGCGGTTGGAACCAAAAACTGTACTGAACTTCCATTAAAAAATGTTTAACCGGTACCGGTTACCTGCAGACGGGTCCCGTGACACTTGTGGGGGTCATAGAACCAAACAGAGAGAACCATTGTGAGAGTCTCCCCCTTCCATAGAGTGTTCGGACACTACAGACGCTTTCGTGAGAGAACTGATTTTCGGGATGTCTCACACACCATCTAGCTCTGCCACCTTTCACTGTTGATGCGAAAGTGCGACATCGGCGGATATGTCTAGATTAAATTGACGGATTTTGATGGAGATTTTACTTAGATTGACGCACCGCTGCATCAATTGACTTTTGTGAAGGAAAATAACTGTGGCACACATCTGAATGCACTCACAATGATTCCTTTCGATGATTCCTCACAACGATATGTTTTCCTGAATTGCATTGTGAAAGCCTCACACCCTAATATCGTATTTTATAACACGCTTTCAAATGATGCCCACAGATTGCAATTTATAATGGAACGTTTCTAGTTTGCGTGAACAGTAATTGTGTGATGGTAAGGATGTAGGGTTGTGTTCCAAACAACTACAACTGTGCTTGCTCTAGTTCCTCAACGACACAGCTAGAAGAGCTCAAAAAAGCTCCCTATAGTCCTAGACTCTTCTTTGAGTCATAAAAGTGCATTGAAATTACTGAGGAACTATGCATACTTTGGAGAGGTTTGTCCACTTGGAGACACCAGTTAGTCAGCTCCCTCAAACCCTCAAACTCAAAATGTTTTTGTCTTATGTTGCACCTACCCCATATTTGCCAGGAATATTATTCTCGTGTTACTGATTGTATCCAGAGTATATTCAGATTTCGTTAATATTTATGTTTCTGCTATTGTTGTCCTCACCTATTTGGTTGAATAATTTTCCCATAATCTCAAAACAATTGCTACCATGGTTATGCATTTCATATTTCTTCTGTGAGAAACATTTCAGTTTAGCCCTAAATTTCTTGTTAACAAACTATAGTTTTGGCAAGTCGGTTAGGACATCTACTTTGTGCATGACAAATCATTTTTCCAACAATTGTTCACAGACAGATTATTTCACTTTTAATTCACTGTATCACCATTCCATGGTGATACTGTGACCTTTAAACAGCTTGAAAAATTCCAGACAATTATGTCATGGCTTTAGAAGCTTAGGCTAATTGACATCATTTGAGTCAATTGGAGGTGTACCTGTGGATGTATTTCAAGGCCTACCGTAAAACGCAATGCCTCTTTTGCTTGACATCATGGGAAAATCAAAAGAAATCAACCAAAACATTGTAGACCTCCACAAATCTGGTTCATCCTTGGGAGCAATTTCCAACCGCTTGAATCTACCACGTTCATCTGTACAAACAATAGTATGCGAGTATAAACACCATGGGACCACGCAGCAGTCATACCGCTCAGGAAGGAGACGCATTCTGTCTCCTAGAGATGAACATACTTTGGTGCAAAAAGTGCAAATCAATCCCAGAACAACAGCAAAGGACCACAGTAAAAACAGTCCTATATCGACATAATCTGAAAGGCTGCTCAGCAAGGAAGAAGCCACTGCTCCAAAACCACCATAAAAAAGCCAGACTACAGTTTGCAATTGCACATGGGGACAAAGATAATGCTTTTTGGAGAAATGTTCTTTGATCTGAGGAAACAAAAATAGAACTGTTCGGCCATAATGACCATCGTTATGTTTGTAGGAAAAAGGGAGGAAAAAGGGGAAGCATCACCTCAAGACATCAGTCAAGAAGTTAAAGCTTAGTCGCAAATGGTCTTCCAAATGGACAACCGTAAACAACCCCAAGCATACTTCCAGAGTTGTGGCAAAATGGGTTAAGGACAACAAAGTCAAGGTACTGGAGTTGCCATCACAAAGCCCTAACCTCAATCCCATAGAAAATGTGTGGGCAGAACTGAAAAAGCGTGTGCGAGCAAGGATGCCTACAAACCGGACTCAGTTACTGCAGCTCTGTCAGGAGGAATGGGCCCAAATTCACACAACTTAGTGTGGGAAGCTTGTGGAAGGCTATCCCAAACGTTTGACCCAAGTTAAACAATTTAAAGGTGATGCTACCAAATACTAATGGAGTGTATGTAAACTACTGACCCACTGGGAATGTGATGAAAAAAATAAAAGCTGAAATAAATCACTATTATTCTGACATTTCACATTCTTAAAATAAAGTGTTGATCCTAACTGACCTAAGACAGGGAATTTTTTACTAGGATTACATGTCAGGAATTGTGAAATACTGAGTTTAAATGTATTTGGCTAAGGTGTATGTAAACTTCTGACTTCAACTGTAGGCCAAATCCCACAGGGTTAATATACCACATCCATGATTAAACAGAATGAACATTACACAGGTGCACCTTGTGCTGGGGACAAAAGGCAATTCTAAAATGTGCAGTTTTGTCACAGAACACAATGCCACAGATGTGTCAAGTTTTGAAGGTGTGTGCAATTGGCATCCTGACTGCCAGAATGTCCACCAGAATTGTTGCCAGAGAATTGAATGTTAATTTATCTACCACAAGCCGCCTCCAACATTGTTTTAGAGAACTTGGCAGAACGTCCAACCGGCCTCACAACCACAGATCACATGTAACTAAGCCACCCCAGAACCTCCACATCCGGCTTCTTCACCTGCTTGATCATCTGAGACCAGCCACCAAGACAGCTGATGAAACTGAGTTTGCACAACCACTGAATTTCTGCGCAAACTGTCAGAAACCGTCTCAGGAAAGCTCGCCATCCTCAGCAGGGTCTTGACACGGTGAGCAAATGCTTACCTCCGATGGCCACTGGTACACTGGAGAAGTGTGCTCTTCACGGATGAATCCCGGTTTCAACTTTACTGGACAGATGGCAATATGGCGTCGTGTAGACGAGCGGTTTGCTTATGTCAACGTTGTGAATAGAGTGCCCCATGGTGGCGGTGGGTTTATGGTATGGGAAGGCATACGTTACGGACAATGAACACAATTGCATTTTATTGATGGCAATTTGAACGCACAGAGATACCGTGACAAGATCCTGAGGCCCATTGTCGTGCCATTCATTCTCTGTCTTCACCTCATGTTTCGGCATGATAATGCACGGCCTCAAGGATCTGTACACAACTCCTGTAAGATGAAAATGTCCCAGTTCTTCCATGGCCTGCATACTGTACTCACCAGAATTTCCCTGTCATCTTGAATTTCCCTGTTAAAAAGTAAAGTAAGCAGTTGCGAGAGCAAATTGGTCATTGGGGAGCAAACTGGAAAATTGGTGTGATGGGAGAGAGAAGACATCCCTGTGGGGAGTTGGGATGTGGCGTATTTATGAAAGTGCAGTAAAGTCTTGACATAAAGTAAGTATTTCTTCAGGTGAACAAAAATCTATACTCTCTAATTAATTGTGGAAATGCAGTTCTCTCGCTCAGTCACACTAGCAAGATCTCAAGATAATTTTCACGCACCACATTTCTTCTCTAGACTCAAGTGTTTGCTCGAGCAATTATGTTTCATCTTCCTCGCGTGTGCCATCTCACGCCAGTTAGACTTTTGAGTCATAGAAAAGTGCCTGATATTCTAACAGGCTGACCACACCGCTCGTGTCGCGTGCGCCAGCGTTGCAAAATAAATGTAAAAATCCATGTTATTCAATTATTGCACCGACACTGCTCGCGCGCCAACGAGCGTCTGCATTGCCAAGGGATAAAATAGATCAAATCAGTTCTATTTCTGATGCAGATCGCGCTGCAAGTCCTGCCTCTCCCATCTCCTCATTGGTTTAGAGAAGCAGGTACCCACGTGCCATCTCCTCATTGGTTATACCCATGTGGGTGATGGAAAGACGATCTGTTTTGCAGGTCGTTGTGGTAATACTATGACAGTTTAGATGGCAATCACAATATAAATTCAAAGATGAAAAAACCTGGAAGGAGGAGAGATGACTGGAAACGGTTGACGGTTTTGTGTGTGTGGATTAATTGTTGGAGTAGAGGGCCTTGTGCGTTTCAGGTAAAATAACAACTCAATGTTTATATCCCAGGACAAATTAGCTAGCAACAGCAAGCTAGCTAAATAGGACAAATTAGCTAGCAACAGCAAGCTAGCTAAATAGGACAAATTAGCTAGCAAGTGCAAGCTAACTAGCTAAATTGCCATACATGTTTAATGCTTTTCGACCTGTCCCCAAGTTAATGTAATTGGTTCAGATTTTGTTGTGATATTTTAAGCTGTGTGTCATGATCGCGTTTGGTGTAGGGGGACAAAATATATTTATGCACAATGGCACACAATGGCTTACAATGGCACAGGCGGTTAGGGTTCTGTGTAAGAATTGATTTGTGTTGATTCAGCTGCGGGATCGGGGCACCACCAGTACAGAGCTTGCTCAGGAATGGCAGCAGGCAGGTGTGAGTGCATCAGCATGCACAGTGAGGCGAAGACTTTTGGAAGACGGCCTGGTGTCAAGAAGGGCAGCAAAGAAGCCACTTCTCTCCAGGAAAACATCAGGGACAGACTGATATTCTGCAAAAGGTACAGGGATTGGACTGCTGAGGACTAGGGTAAAGTCATTTTCTCTGATGAATCCCCTTTCCAATTGTTTGGGGCATCTGGAAAAAAGCTTGCCCGGAGAAGACAAGGTGAGCTCTACCATCAGTCCTGTGTCATGCCAACAGTAAAGCATCCTGAGACCATTCATGTGTGGGGTTGCTTCTCAGCCAAGGGAGTGGGCTCACTCACAATTTTGCCTAAGAACACAGCCATGAATAAAGAATGGTACCAACACATCCTCCGAGAGCAACTTCTCCCAACCATCCAGGAACAGTTTGGTGACAAACACTGCCTTTTCCAGCATGATGGAGCACCTTGTCATAAGGCAAAGGTGATAACTAAATGGCTCGGGGAACAAAACATTGATATTTTGGGTCCATGGCCAGGAAACTCCCCAGACCTTAATCCCATTGAGTACTTGTGGTCAATCCTCAAGAGGCGGGTGGACAAACAAAAACTCACAAATTCTGACAAACTTCAAGCATTGATTTTACAAGAATGGTCTGCCATCAGTCAGGATGTGGCCCAGAAGTTAATTGACAGCATGCCAGGGTGGATTGCAGAGGTCTTAAAAAAGAAGGGTCAACACTGCAAATATTGACTCTTTGCATCAACTTCATGTAATTGTCAATTGCTGTGGATTGTGTAGCCCAAACACAAGGCATGTCTACATGCAGCCAAAACAGGCCTTAAAATACAATCACAGGTTGGAAAGTAAATGGATTCTGATGAAAAGAGAAGACTAATCTGTCTGTAGGCTACCAAATACAGTGATTCAGAAAGTATTCACACACCGTGACTTGTTCCACAGCCTAAATTTAAAATGGATACAATTTTGATTGTGTCACTGGCCTACACACAATATCCATAATGTCAAAGTGGAATGGATGTTTTTAGAAATGTTTTCTGAAAAGCATGGTGAAGTTATTAATTACACTTTGGATGGGTTAAAAATACACCTAGTCACTAAAAAGATACAGTCGTCCTTCCTCACTCACTAGCCGGAGAGGAAGGAAATCGCTCAGGGATTTCATCATGAGGCCAACTGTGATTTTAAAACAGTCACAGAGTTTAATGGTTATAAAATAATAAAATTGAAGATGGATCAACAACATTGTAGTTATTACTCCACAATACTAACCTAAGTGACAGAGTGAAAAGAAGGAAGTCTACAGAATAAAAATATTCCAAAACATTCATCCTGTTTGCAACAAGGCACTAAAGTACAAATTGTCATACTTGAGTAAAAGTAAAGATATTTTCTATTAAGGTGACTCAAGTAAAAGTGAAAGTCACCCAGTACTACTTGAGTATAATTTTAAAGGTATTTGGTTTTAAATATAATTAAGTATCAAAAGTAAAAGTATAAATAATTTCACATTTCTTATATTATTAAGCAAATGACAGTTTTACTTTTTTTAAATTTTATTTTTAATTTAAGGATAGCTAGGGGCACACAACAGCACTCAGACATAATTTACAAATGAAGCATTTGTGTTTAGTGAGTCTGCCAGATCAGAAACAGTAGGGATGACAAGGGATGTTCTCTTGATAAGTGTGTGTGAATTGGACATTTTTTTTCTTTAGGAATGTAGTGGAGTAAAAGTAGTCAAACATATAAATAAGTAAAGTACAGATACCCCCCAAAAAACGACTTAAGTAAAAATGAACATCTGTTGTTCTGTCCCTGAACAAGGCAGTTAACCTACTGTTTCTAGGTCGCCATTGAAAAGAAGAATTTGATCTTAACTGACTTGCCTAGTTAAAAAAAAAAAAGTAAAATACTACTTAAGTACTTTACACCACTGAGAAAGTTACCCAGAAAGCCTCACAGCTGTTATCGCCGCCAAAGGTTATCCGAACATGTATTGATTCAGGGGTGTGAATACTTATGTAAAAGAGATATTTCTGTATTTAATTTTCAATACATTTGCAACAATTTAAAAAAAAACTGTTTTCAATGTTTTATTTTGGAGTATTGTGTGTAGATGGGCATGAAATAAAATCAATTTAATGCATTTTGAATTCAGGCTGTAACACAACAAAATGTGGAATAAGTCAAATGTGTATGAATACTTTCTGAATGCACTATATATATTTTAGATATAGGCTACCTTAATTTAAATGACCACATTTTCATGAATTTGATTATATAATCTTGAAGTATAGGGGGAAAAACTACCAGGGAAGCATACAGCAAAAACTAAACAATTTGGTTTGTCTCTCTTTTCTATTTCAGTCATATTTTATTCACAATGAGCCATTCAATTGAGTCTGCAACTCAGATCAAAAAGTGGACGAAGGAAGAAGTTCATCAGTGGTTGACGACGCAGGTTAACATTCACCATATATATGCAGACAAGTTGCTAGAAGAGGAGGTATCAGGGGAATACCTAGAATACTTCCAAAAGAAGGATCTTCTGGATCTGAACATAAAACATGGTCCGGCTGTGAAAATTGTGTCAATGCTTGAGGATTTGAAGAGTGGATTACAGCATAAATCACAATTTCCTGCATACATCAAGAAATGGACACCAGAACAAGTTTGTCAGTGGTTAAGGGAAGAGGCAAAGTTATACCACCAATATGTAGGGCGGATTTTGGAAGAGGAAGTGTCAGGCGATTGCCTGTTTTGCTTCAAAAAGAATGATCTTGTGGAACTAGGCATTAAACATGGTCCTGCTGTTAAAATAATTGGCATGCTAGAACAGTTAAACAATGGACCAGAGCCTATATTACAACCCCCCACACACATCAACAGTGACCAAGAAAATCTACAGAAACCACCTGAGAATCAAGAAGAACTATGTCAAACTCTACCGGTTCAGACTGTATCCCCCATGAAGACAGAACCAAACACGGAAGAGCCCAGAATAGTGGAACCACCAGGGAAAACTGTTACAAGAAAGAAAGAACCAAAACCACAGGCCATGGGTGCAGAAATGTTACCGTCCAAGGTAGGGGTTGTTTAGCATCTCGCTTATTTAATTGGGTGTACTTCACACACAACATGTGCTTGCTTAGTAAAGCAGGCGATATTTGTCAATTAAACACAACAATACGTGTGTGGTAGTAAATACAATTGCAATTTTGATTGTCTTCTAGGACTAAATAAAATATTAAAACGAACCTTATTTCATTTCCACAGATGACAAGTTCACTTACCTTGCTCCAGAATACCCTTGACGACTTACAGCAGGACGAGTTTAAACGGTTTAAGTCTTGTCTGAAAGACTTCAAACTGAATGGATGTAGATCGATTGCACGGTGTCACTTGGAAGACAACAAGAGCCGCACAGATGTAGCGGACTCAATGACAAAGCACTATGAGGAAGAGACATTAAATGTCACACTTCAGATTCTAGAGAGAATCAGACACAATGAACTTGCTGGCCAACTGAAAAGTGCTATGGGTAAGTGAAACAATGTTTATTTTATAGATTAACTTTATTTGTCAGGGGACAATGTACAACAACTTCAGTCTCAGAATTTGAGAAGTGATGCGTTGCACCAGATTTAGCTTACAGCTGCCTCTCGAGTGGTGCAGTGGTCTAAGGCACTGTATCACAGTGCTAGCTGTGCCACTAGAGATCCTGGTTCGAGTCCAGGCTCTGTCGCAGCCGGCCGTGACCGGGAGACCCATGGGGCGGCTCACAATTGGCCCAACGTCATCCAGGTTTGGATGGCAGGGATATTCTTGTCCCATCGTGCTATAGCAACTCCTGTGGCAGGCCGTTTGCACTGCTGACACGGTCACCAGGTGTTTCCTCCGACACATTGGTGCGGCTGGCTTACGGGTTAAGCGGGCATTGTGTCAATGTTTGGCTGGGTTGTGTTTCGGAGGATGCACGGCTCTCGACTTTCGCTTCTCCCGAGTCCGTACGGGAGTTGCAGCGATGAGACAAGACTGTAACTACCAATTGGATACCACGAAAATGGGGTAAAATTAAAATAAAACAACTTTAAAGATTTAGCTGACAGCTAATTTACATCTGCTGTACCCGGGCAGGTGAACATACAGTATAAACATGAAAAGATTATGTACAAACATTTTGATTTCAGTCACATTAGTCTATGAATCTCAAGTCACAACCAATGTAACTGCATTGTTTTTAAAAGTCATTCATTATCAAATTGTCACAAACAAGATCACCAGTAATTGATTTTGTTTTGCAATTATTTCTTCAGGTCTACAAATGATGAAAGCACAAGACGGCAAAAACAATTTGAGAAGAGAGACCAATCAGGGTGATAAATTGAAGAACTTGTTAACTTATGGAGGAAATATGATGGACTACTATGATCGATTCGTTATTGTTATGAACAAGAGTCGCACTGAGCAACTAGAATATCTTCCATTTCTGAGCAAGTTGAAATTGTTCTGTGTCCTGGACTTTGATCCTGACTCTGCAGCTCCTGGTGGCGTATGCAGTTCATACAGAGAATCAAGAGTGGCAAATCTCCATCTCCCAGCCCAATTCCAAGGCGAACCAAATGTTGTGATAAAAAATCTCAACCTGTATAACCAGACCAGCTGGGTTTTTTGTAATGGGAGGCATGACCTTGAAAGTAAATCTGTTAGACAGCTGGACTACAAAGTCTGGTTCAAGGAGAAACGCAAAGAGATCGAGCATATGGTTTCATTCATTTGCAAACCTGAAGTTCTTCCAAATGGAAGAACTCTTGTCATATTTCTTCTACTGTCACCTGTATCTGATAGAGATCCTGTCTTTGATACTTTCCTGGCATTCTACTCACATGCCGAGGAAAGCATTGTGAGTATTTGTGAATCTAGGAGCACATTTGAGAAATGGAAAGACTTGATACAGGAGAAATGTGAGTCTGACATCAGCACGCAATCAATATATGAGTTGACACTCAGTGAAGTCAATGGTACTATAATGTCACTTGGACCACACAATCAGCCATCAGGAAGACTCCTTCCATCTTCTGACTCCAGCACTGTTGTTCTCCAACAAAAGGATGAAGACCGATTGACAGCTCTAGACATTTTGTGTCAGAATGAATGTGAGAAAGTCTATGAAGAAAATAGCACAGAGTTTAAAGCCTTCAAAATCAAAGTAGAAAAGGAATTCTACAGAGGGGGTAAAGTCAACTGGTGGAACTTCTATTTTTGTGAGAAACGCAAAGCAAAACCTTTCATTAGAAGAGACAAATATGACAATCTCATGAAAATTGTGAAATGTCAGACAAAAGATCCCAAAACCACATGTGTTTTGCTGAATTTGTTCCACCACCCAGGTTGCGGAGGCACCACCTTAGCAATGCATGTGATGTGGGATTTACGTAGAGAATTCAGATGTGCTGTGTTGAAGGACAATACATTACCAAAAGCTGAAGTGGCTGTTCAAGTCAAAAAGCTGATGAGGCTTGGGAAAAGTGACAAATCTCAGAATACACCAGTTCTGTTGTTAGTAGATGATTCAAAGGAAGCAGAAAACACACAAACTCTGCAGAACTGCATACGCAAAACTGTTGAAGAGGACTACACAGGCAGAACTGTGGAAGATTCATCAAATTCACAAGTCATCATCCTGAGTTGTGTTCGATCCCATAACCCCAAGGTCCAGTACAAACACTGTGCAACAGAAAGTCAGTACATCACCGCTATACTAACGAAAAAGGAACAAGATGATTTTGAGGAAAAACTTAAAGAACTTAAAGAAAGTCATGAAAAACCGGAAAACTTCTACAGCTTCATGATCATGAAGAGCAACTTTGACAAGAAATACATCGCTGATGTCGTCAGCCACACTCTGAAGGACTTAGACACGAGCACCAAAAAAGCTCAACTACTTTTCTACTTTGCACTGTTGAACTCATATGTGGCTGAATCAGACATATCTGTGTCTCTCTGTGAGGACTTTTTTGGAATGAAAATGGCTTACTGGGGAGAAGACAATGTACTTGAACGAATGGAATCTTATTCAAATTTGCTGAAAATAGTTAAAGTCGATGACCGCGGAGGATACAAAGCAATTAGCATCCTTCATCGTGATATAGCTTCTGCATGTCTGGAAGAATTGCACAAAAGCCACGGGATTAATGAGAGTCAAATAACCATAAACATGCTACACTGTGATTTGTTTTTCAAAATTGGTGTAGTAAAAGACACCCTGATGCTATCAATCGAACGCTTGCTGATTAAAAGGCAGCGCAGGAAAGATGGAGATGAAAAAGATACTCAGTTCTCTCCCTTGATAGAGAAAATTCACCTTCAAGAGGGGAGACACAAAATCCAAGACATCTTTGTGAAAGCATCATCCCGTTTTTTTACAAGTGCATCCATTCCTCAAGCCCTTGCAAGGTATCTCTACCTCAATCAGCAAGATTTTCCGCAGGCATTGAATTGGGCAGAAAACGCCAAGAGAATCACAGAAAACCCATACACTGTCGATACGATTGGACAAGTTTACAAAAGTTATCTTAAACATAACATCCAGAATGAAAAGAAAAAAACACCACGCAATCCAGGGGATTTGGATACAAACCTAAAGCTGGCAAAAAATGCTATAAAGGCTTTTCAAAGAGCTCAAGAACTGGCCATGAATGAGGATCAACCTGATGAGGAAGCTGATGACAATCTGTCAAAATCCTCATACAACATCTTTGGATATGTGGGGGAAATTGAGACGGTACTGACAGTCTTTGAAATCCTAAGCAAGCTGCCATTCTTTGAAGAAGCTGATCCAGTAACACAGAAGTACATGCAAAGCTTTCTGAATGGAAAAATGCCCATCAACAGCGTACCCAAGAACGATAATGAAATCAACAGAAAATATGTTGACATTATCCAAGAACACAAGTCTTTTCTCCTTAATTTGAAATCCCAAGTCAAAAAAGTTTTTGAATTCTTAAACGATTACTACACTTACATGAAAGGAAATGATGCAGGAGACTTCGAGACAAGGAATCGGACAAAAATATCAGGACACTTCAAGACATATATAACACTTTTTTGCTCTTCACCAGAGGAAATATCGAAGGAACAAACAAGCAAGCCGAAACTTAGACTAAACATGGACATTGAAAAGTGTAGGAAGTTACTTGAAGAGAAGAACGCAGACACATTTGCAGGGGTACTTCACCATCTCGACAAGACTGCAGAGGAAATGGAGGAAATCATTGAGTGCTACAAATTTTTACGGCAAAATTGTGAGCGAATTACAAAAGAAAAAGACAAAAACAATTTCATTTTGGCAAACATAATTCTCAGCATACTAAAGCCAAATTCGAGAAACGTGAAGAGTCACAAGGAACTCACTGATCTTCTCATGCTAACATTGCAAGATATAGGAGTGCAACATCCCTTCCCAGAGCCATACTATCTGGCTTTGTTGTTGCTTTGGCCAAGTTCAAATGCAGAAGATGCAGATATAAGAATATATGTGAACTCACTTCGGAACTCCTTCAGACGGAAATTGTCCAAGTTTATGAGGATGAGGAACACCATTGCCCACTTCTACTTGGGCCAGAGAAATGGATTAGAAAGACTTGTTCCTAAAGCCAAACTTGATGAGTGTTTTGCACACGTGGCACGCAAGGCACGCACAAATTTGGCCCAACTTTGGCGGAGTGGAGACATTTTTAAGGATAAGAAAATAATTGACCGTCTCTGTAGGGTCAATGGAACCATGGAGGAAGGAGAACTTTATGCTAATTATGGCCAACTTAAAATCCCAGTACGCCCGGCATATCTGGGTGGAATAAGCAGTGGTTTCAGCACTGAAAAGGTGTCGTTCTTCGTAGGATTTGCCATAGATGGACCACTTGCATACGATATCAAGTATGAATAGGCTATGAGAAGCCCATGTTATAAAGGCCTCAATGATGAACTGCATGCTTTGGTCCAAGAGTGTGGACCATGGGGGAAGTATGGATTACCACAACCTGACAATCGAAAACAAGATCACAATCTACAAAACACATGCTCTTAATGGAGGCATTGATAATCAATGCTATGAAAGGAAACAAACATCTTCAAACTGGTTACCTTTTGACTTGACGTTAAAACAACATTTTAGGAGACAAAACACCCTTGTTGTTGTGAGGTCTGATCTATCTGGAATGTATTAGTTACACACAGCATCATTAACTGGGTGTTACTAACTAACAGTAAATGCTAATATGACAAACCTAGCAACGAGTACTAGCAGATAGTAGCTCTGTGGACTGCATGTTAAGGTACAAATCTAATGAGTTATTAAAAATAACTAAACTGGATCACTGCCTGCCTGATGTCCATCATGACATGGTGTCAGTATTAAAACATTCCCAAAACTGAAGATTGGTGAAGATGTCCCACTCAAATTCAACCCAGCAGAGCCGTTTGATTGGCTGATAGCCATGGCTGATCTGGAGACAATGTTTTGGCATCAAAACTGGACAAAGAGAGCAGTGTGGTGCGGATAAATTCAGTACTTTATGCAATTGGGAAAAATGCAGAGATGATCAACCATGACCTTTACCTTTGACTACAATCAATGATGGTTTCGACTTTGATGTGGTGACTGAAAAGCTGAATGGACATTTTGTGCCACGGCACATTGTGATTCACCATTGAACCATGAACAGATTTAGAAAGGGGGAGAGACAAATGATTAAACTTTGAGGAATCTAGCTGAATACTGAGCACTACAAAGGATGAACAAATACGGGTTAGGATTGTAATTATTATTACAACTAGAGCATATCAACAATAATTGTGATAATCACGCTAGCTTTGCCCTCGTTGGTCCTAGCAAGCATACTAGGTAGTGTATCAACAGCTAATCCAGTAGGAGCTGGAAGCTACAGTGAGCTTCGATTGGTCAAACATGACATCGCAGAGAATTTGCATAAAGTTCAAGTTTCCCCAACTTAGGTCCCGCCCTGTTCACGCTCCTTCGCCTATGCTCGCATTGCCCAACGGTCCCCCCCCACCCATTTCGCTTCTGTTCATTCTTTTCAGGGTCAGTTACAAAGCAGTCTAATTCTGATGACGAGTGGCATGAGCTCCCAGTGAATAGCACACATTTAAGATTGACACTGGTGCAGATATCACAGTGATGTCTCAGAGCACTTAGCAGTGCTTGCGTCAGTGTCCCCATCTGGTCAACACTGCAACTATTGTTCACGTCCCAAGTGGCAGGATTGATTGCATGGGTACATTCCTAGCCACATGTGAGTGAAAAAGGAGAAAAGTACAAATTCTGGACCACATGCAAATGTCCAAGTTAGTAGAACTGTTGCATGCAAGATGGGTTTGGCCCTAAAAGCAGACGAGATCAGTATTGATGTGTTTGGAGAGAGGGCTACTGAACTGTGAACCAGTCAAGATTGAGCTTAAGCCTGTCACAGTCCCCTACTCTGGCTACGCCACACAGAATCCCTTTTACACTCCTCCATAAAGCAGAAAAATAACTGATCAGAGTGGAAACAGATGACATCGTTGAGGAAGTCATTGAGCGTAATGACTGGTGTGCTCCCATGGTGCTGGTGATGAAGAAAAATGGCAAAGTGCAAACGTGGACTTAAAACATATCAAATGAAGCAGGTTCATCTTGCCCATCTTGGAGGAAAGAGCGTCACAGCTATCCGGGGCGAGAGTAATTTACACACTCAACTCATCTAGCGTTTTTTGGCAGGTACCACTTGACCCCAGCAACAGAACTGACGACTTGTAGGAAGGTAACTTACTCCTGTAGGAAGATTCTGCTTCAAGCACCTTCCTTTGGGAATAACAAGCGCACCGGAAATCTTCCAGAGGGAGATGAGCAAGCTCCTGAGCGGACACGAGGGCGCAGTCATCCCAATGGATGACATATTGTTCTACAGTGCAAACAAGAAAGAACATGACAGGAATCTGAGCAAAGTGCTACAAACCTTTTTAAAGAGTCGGGAATAAAGCAGAACAAAAACAACTGCCATATTGGGAAGTCCGAGATCCAGTACTTTGGTCATGTGATTGGAGCCGATGGGATGAACCCAGATAACAGCAAAGTGAAAGACGTCACTGAGGTGTCCAGTCCAACAAATGCTGGGACTGCTGAACTACTTGGGCAAGTTCTTGCCCAGCCTGTCATCGGTGCTCCACCATATCAGTGATGTAGGGAGACCCCCAGGAGCAGGCCTTCCGCAAGGTCAAGGCTATGTTAGTTTCAACACAGGCATTAGCATACAACAATGGCAGAAAACCAACCGTGGTCAGTGCGGACATGAGCAGCTACGGTCTTGGAGCTACACTCTTACAGGAACAAGAAAGGTGGTGCATTTTGTTCACGCACACTATCAAAGAATGGCAGGGTCATGGGTATGTGAACAATTTCCCTCTACCGGCACGGCATGGACAGCTTTATTCTACAGACAGACCATAAGCCACTCGTTCCAATGATCAACACGTACAACCTGGACAAAGCACCACTCTGGTGTCAGCGACTGCTCATGCACTTCAAAGTGAAAGCTGTGCATGTTCCTGGAAAACAGTAAGTGGTGGCTGACACACTGGAGAGAAACCCACTGAAAGAAAACACATCAGACTCAGAAAAAGAAGTTCAAGCATATGGTGGAAAGCAGACCAGTGTCTACAGTCTACACACAGGCTGGAAAACATCAGAGAGGTGACATGGAGGGACCGAGACCTCCAAATGGTTATCAGCCACATCCGAAAGGCTGGCCTCAGAGAGTAGCGCAGCTAACCTACTCGCTACAGGGATACCACACAGCGAGAACTGGATGGACTAGTGCTGTATCAAGACGGGATCGTCATCCCAGCTTCACAAGAAGAAGATGTTCTACAACCGATACACAAAGGTCACATGGGGCTGACAAAGTGCCCGAGAAAGACCCGAGATGTCAATGTGGTTGCCGGGCATCAGCGCCTACAAAGCAAGAAAAGTGACATCATGCAAGTTCTGCACAGAGAGAAAACCAACTCGACTTGTCACAATACCTTTATTTAAAGGGTCTGTGGCAGAAGATCACGGTTGACCTGTGTGGAGCTCGAAGGCAATAAATACCTTGTAGTGGTGGACTACTTCTCCAGAGACCTAGACCATTTACCAACTACCACAAGCCTCAAAAGCATGGTTGTGTGATGGGGGATTCCTACCAAGCTCGTTAGCGACAACACTACGCAGTTTGTCTGTACTGAGTTAGACGAGTTATATACCACCTCCAGTCTCTATTACCCGCAGGAAAACTGCAGAAAAAGCTGTTCAAACAGTTAAATGAATTCTCAAACATCCAAACCCACATATTGCCCTGATGTGCTACCGCGCCACGCCTATCAGTGGAACCGGAGAAAACCAGCGCAATGACAAGACGTCAAATCCGGACAACCGTCCTCACACTGGAAAAACTACAACCAAACACATCAGCCACGATAATGTGAAACATAAGTACCAGAAAGTCAAACAAGCGTACCCGTTCTTCTACAACAGGAGGCATTCAGTGCACCCTTTACCTGAACTATACCCTTGACAGAGTGTAAAAGTCAAGCTGGACGGAGAGAAGGGATGGAAAACAGAAGCAGTGGTCATCAGCAAATCTCCAGAGCTGAGATCCTAAGCTGTTGAAACTGAACATGGCACTGTCGCTCATAGAAACAGGCGACACCTTCAGGCTGTACCAGAGTCACCTACTCCAGACAGACAGCAACAGAACAACAAAGGAGTCACCCAGTCTACCAGTGAGGACATCGCACAGGCCCAGCATTACCACAGCCGGTGAGAATGACCTCCAAAGGTTGATATGTAAAACTACCCCTGAGGTTTAGAGACACTTGAGAAAACAACAACATTGAGACAAAATACTATTTTAGTTCCGAAAAGAGCAAGAAAATACTTTTGATTAAAAAAACTAAAAAGACAAGAGACAGCAGCTGTTGCAGGGCAGAATAGTCCCTTTGTGGCTGCGGACAAACGTCTGTCTACCGCAGTGTCCTAGTTGACACAGTTATTAGAATTGTTCAGGTGAAGAACAAAACAAGGGGGGAAAAATATGTGCTTCTCTGAAATACTAATTGTTTGAACTGAAACAGTCCACGATCGTTAGTATTTGTACTAGGAAAGGAGAATGTTATTGACTTTTATATATATATATCTCAGAAACCGTAGCGATGTCTGATCTATCTGGGATTCATTAGTTAGGCACAGCATCATTAACTGGGTGTTACTAACTAGCAGTGTCTGCTAATATGACAAACCTAGCCATGAGTACTAGCAGATAGTAGCTCTGTGGACTGCATTTTAAGTTACCTGCCTTCTGAGTTATTAAACCTAACTAAACTGGATTGCTGCCTGCATGGTTTCCATTAGGATACTTGTAGTATAGGCTACTTTTTTCTGTTAAACAGCCACCAGACTACCATGAAGGCAGATGTTTTACTCTTCCAATCCTCTGGGTTATATTTGGTAGACACTGCGATTTAGTAATACAGTTCAATACTTCTCTCTTACTCATTGAGACAAGAATGAGAATGATGTGTTTTACTCAGTGTGCATAGGCGCCAGCACCAAACAACAAGTGTTCTTACTGGGGAGAGTGACGACTAATGAGGTTACTGCCAGAGTTCGACCTCAGAGCTGTATATACTTTGAGTCTCTAGTGTTTGGAGAAACATCCAGCGATATTGGAAATGCTGATGCAATGAGGAGTTTAAATTATATATATATATATAGTCCTTTCACTCTGGATGTTGAAGAATGTAAAATATCTGTGAAGTTTACATCCTGCCATCCTGGGAGAAACATTCTACGTGCTCCTGGATGCAATATCCAGAAATGCAGGAAAATGCATGTGATGTCTAACAAGTAGATTTGAGAATGGAGAATAATGAAGCATTGTGTGTGTGTGCATTGTTAGTTTTGGCATATCAACCTGAAAAAAATGAATATGAAACATTTTGTATCAAGGTGACACTTATCTTTATGTTGCAGCAGGACTGTGAATACACATTTCTAATAAATAGTAAATATCTCAATTTCACAGATATTGTACATGTAACATTGTGGTAATCAATGTCAATAACTGTAGGACCAACCGTACAATTATGTAATGAGCATATTGTATTACGAGAAACTCATACGAACAACAAGTACAGTTGTACAGGTAGAGAGAGATTCTGCAGATACGAAGGCCTGAATATTGAAATGTATTGTACGGTACGTGTTATTCTCTAATATTGTTGAGTTACGTTCTTGTTTATTTTGATGGATTATAAACTAGAATTGCTCCTGAGTAGAATGGACTCCCTTTTGCTGCGACACAACGTACAGGCAATTATGTACTGTGCAATATGCATGTCCCAAAATGAAAAATGTACTGGACACCGTGCAATACGAATGGGCTAAATAACAATGTGTTTAAAATGTGTTTCCTAAAGTTTATAATTGTAATATTATTAATAATATTGTTAATACTATTAAGAATAGCATTGTTTTATTTGTATTACTGTTACTATAATCACTACTTGTAATGCTGTTAACAATATTGTCAATGCTATAATATGATTTGTGCTATTAAAGGGGCAATCAGCAGTTGTTACATCCATTTTTGGACTTATAAAAAATATGTATTCATTGATTCTTGAAGAATTTAACTTATAAATGCCTCATGAGCTTTGTTCAACTGTCGTACCCCATCAGAACCCAAAATATAAGCTTGATTTGCTCCAATGTTTGTAAACATAGAACACGTGAACAATATAGCCTCAAAACATGGTTCAAACTATAATTTTGATATCATAGATGGTCAGTCATACATAGTTCTGTCTATGAATTTGAGAGGGGTTACATATCCCCTGCCTCATCCCTCAGATTTTTACTGAATCAAGGACAGTCCGCTTTGTTATCATTTCTACTGCTGATGGCCGCTTTTTCGTATTGTTAAACAAAATGGTAAGTCTTACAAATTTCGTTAAACAAAATGGTAAGTCTTACAAATTTCGACCATTTGTAATAAAAACCCATTTAAAAAAAAATAGCCTTCATTTGCAAGGAAATCGCAGAGGTCACGGCCTTATTCTTCAAATTGTTTACTTCACAAAAACATACATTTTCAAGAGCAATTCTGAAAAACGTTTATTGCACCTTTCATATAATCCATTCATTTTGTTACAAAACTAGTCCTCAACTGTAAATGTCAAATAGCCCACTAAAGACAAAACGAGTTCAGTCAAAAATGTTAAAATGCTGAATTATTCATGACTAATCGTGTTCACGGTATACTCGGTGACATCACATCTCCAGCACTTGAGCAACCAGAATGGTTTCTCTCTAGGTGAATTCTAAGGTTGTCTTTCGCAGCAAACCTCTCCCCACACTGTATGCAGATGAAGGGTCTTTCTCCTGTGTGAACACTCTTGTGTCTGATGAGATTACTAGAGTCCGCAAACCGCTTTCCACACAGTGGGCAAACAAATGGTTTCTCTCCCGTGTGGACATTCTGATGTTTCTTCAGATAACCGGCTTGGCCAAACCTCTTCCCACACTGAGAGCAGCTGAAGGGTTTCTCTCCTGTGTGAACCCGCTGGTGAGACTGAAGATACTTTGGACAAGTGAAACTTTTTCTACAGAAGCCACAAACAAACCGTTTTTCTCGCTTGCCAACCCTGTGCTGAATTGTATGTCCTGCCATGTAGCGTTGGACTATGCCCACCTTTGACCTTGCGGTGTTCTCTCTCATATTTTCTTGACTGTTAGAGAAAATATTTCCAAAGTTTTCACTAGCCTCGGAAGAGATGCTGTTTTGCGGATGCAAATCATTACTGCTATCATTATCATAATAATTATCATTACTGCTAGATTGATATTTTTCTTCATAGGGTCCAGAATCAAGCATTACAGCCTCTGGTTTCACATTGTGAGATTCAACAGCGAACAACGTTTCCTCAGCTACGGAAGTCTGTCGTTGTTGCTTTGTGTGAGCTGTGACACGAGTGGGGCTCATTTCTGCAGCATAAGAGCAAGCTGGATCCTCAGAATCTGTTTCAGTGCTTCTTGGTGTCCACAAGCCTGAGTATCCCTGCCTCTGTACGTGGTGTCCAACGTTCGTATGCTGAAGCTTCTGGAACGTGCTCTCGCTTTCTTGGTCTGCGTTGATGTGAGAATCATAGTCCTCAAAGAGACTGTCGGTCTGAGTGTGCCCAATCACATCTCTTTTGTCTTCATCAGCACCTGATTCAACACTGCCTATAGAGAGGAAATAATTTATTAAATATAACTGAACAGTGAATCATAGTGTATAATTGCCTTTCCTTTCCTAAGATGGGGTTGGTATTTTCTATTATAGATAATTCCATATGACTGGCATTTTACAATTTATTATTGGGGCGGCAGGGTAGCTAGCCTAGTGGTTAGTGTTGGACTAGTAACCGAAAGGTTGCAAGTTCGAATCCCCAAGCTGACAAGGTACAAATCTGTCGGCAGTTAACCCACTGTTCCTAGGCCGTCATTGAAAATAAGAATTTGTTCTTAACTGACTTGCCTGGTTAAATAAAGGTAAAAATAAATAGGCTTCCATTGCACTTACTCTCCCCTTTTATCATTGGGTAATTCTGTAGGCTTATGGTGCCCTCCAGTCCTTCCTCTTTGATTTGGATGCACCCAGGCTTACACATCTCCTTCACCATAGACTGTAAGGGAACCAGATTCATCCTTTAAAAGTTTTCAATAATATGACGTCTCATAGATCATTATATAAGTATGGTCTGTATTGTTGTATGTATTGAATATGCACTTTTTTATGACCAATGGCAGTAAAAAATTGTCAATAACATATCAAGAAGAACATGTCACTCCAATTATGTAAAGAAAGTAATAATGTAATAGTCCATTGAGAAGGACTCCTAGACCCCCCATATTCAACTGGCAGACTGCGGACCCGATCTAGACCCAGAACTCGGTCAATTTGGACTGCGCGTTCCAAAAAAATGTAATAGAAAGTTGGGGCTTTTTTACTCAATCGGGGCTTCGACCCCTGGTATCATATAAACACACATAAGACATGGGAGAATGCGTAGAAAATGTCTGGAAATTCACTTTAGAACAGTAACAAAAAAATCTCTACCCCATGCAAAATGTGCAGAATTGTGTGAAATCTGCTTTAAAAAATGCAACATTTTCTCTCCGCAAATAAGAGGGTGTGAACAAATTGGGGTTGCATGGGTTGCGACGTGACGGTTTGTTACTACGCCGATAAATTGCATTATCCAATCCGATCTTAACCACCTAAGAAATTTGTGTGACCAGACCTTCTCAAATAGTACTTGAGTATCCCTGTCCTAGAGTATCATACCAGTACTACATTTTTAACTAGGGTGCCTGAAACCGTAGTTAACATTTTCCACATTATTAGTCATCTACCTTCATGACAGCACAAGACTGTTTTATAGAAACTTCATTTTCGTTGTTTGGATGCTCCTCGTCGCTGCAACGGTGGTTCAACTCTTTCCCCTTGGGACTCCCGTTATATCGATTTTCACCCGCCTCTAAATACACAAAAAAAAAAGAATTAAAAACGGACCTGGCACAACAGAAATTAGGAGAAAACCCATGCAAACTATAGAATTGACTACGGTGGATAGTAAACTAGTGGTGGTATCAAAAACATTGGTTAAATCCCTGCAATTGTAAACAAAAGTTACCCAAGTTGAGGACTGGTCTCACTGGGAGATGATTTCTGATGGAGCGCTCGTGAACTAGGCCAACTGACTTCTTTCCATGTCCATGCGCATTACGTGTCTCCATTATATGTAACTTCTCCCTCAAAACGTCATTTTCTTTTTGACTTCGAGATATTTCCAAGTGTAAAACGGCGTATCCATCGTCCACAAGTTCGCATATTTCTGACACGGCCGCGTTCATCAAGACCTCCATAATGGAGGTGAGCTGTGTGTGAAAAGGAACGGAAGACGACATTGTGTACCACAAATGGACTGACAATCTTGTTACAGCAAGGTACCTCCAAATATGTTGTACCCTAATCCACACAGACACGCGGCATTTGTCTATGAGTCAATTGATGTTGTTAGAGGATTTATAACGTTACAGTTGTAACAGAGACTCCAACCTACCGTAAAGGAAGAAGCATTCCGCACTACAAGACTGCGTGAGAGTACTTACGCCAATCACGTTTCCAAATTCTTACCCAATGGGGTTGCTTGTTGGAAATCATTGCACACAATGCGCACGCGCTTGTCCAGCGTGGACTACAGACATAAACCAGAGATGAAGGCGGTTTTTCGAATCTTTACATAATCCATTTAGAAACCAATTAAAAATATAGTACATTTAGTCCCTACAATTGTCGGATATGTCTGAGTGTCATAGAAATGTGAGAATAGAGGATATAGATAGAGGACACAGATATGAAGACAATTAATTAACTCTAAAACTAAAAAATCTTGGACCCAAAAAACGACATTGTGTTACAAAAATATATTATTTTAAGTCAATAAAGAAACATTACAATACTGTTCTATATATAACTATGTGGATGGACCTACACATAAACATAGCATAGGCCTACGTTTGAATCATTTTAACATGTTTTAAACTCAAAACCACTGGTGGAAAAAGTACCCAATTTTCATATTTGAGTAAAAGTAAAAGATACCTTAAAATAAAATGACTCGAGTAAAAGTCACCCAGTAAAATACTACTTGAGTAAAAGCCTAAAAGTATTTGGTTTTAAATGTACTTAAGCATCAAAAGTATAAATAATTTAAAATGTCTTATATTAAGCAAACCAGACAACACGATTTTCTTGTTTTTTAAATTTACGGATAGCCAGGGTCACAGTTCAGCACGCAGACTTAATTTACAAACGAAGCATTTGTATTTAGTGAGTCTGCCAGATCAGCGGCAGTAGGGATGACCAGGGATGTTCGCTTGATAAGTACTCGAATTAGACAATTTTCCTGTCCTGCTAAGCATTCAAAATGTAACGAGTACCTTTGGGTGTCAGGGAAAATGTAAGGAGTAACAAGTACATTATCTTCTTTAGGAATGTAGTTGAGTAAAAGTTGTCAAAAATATAAATAGTAAAGTGAAGTACAGATACCGTAGTACTTAAAATAATTTTTACTTAGGTACTTTACACCACTGCTCAAAACGTTACAAAATATGCTTAAACCTAAGATCGGTGTGGCTAAATGGGCAAAACAACACTGAAGTGATAACAAGCATTGACACTCCCCAGGAAACATTCCCATGCCTTGCCACCTGATTAACTATTGTAATATAATAATAATAATAATATATGCCATTTAGCAGACGCTTTTATCCAAAGCGACTTACAGTCATGTGTGCATACATTCTACGTATGGGTGGTCCCGGGAATCGAACCCACTACCCTGGCGTTACAAGCGCCATGCTCTACCAACTGAGCTACAGAAGGACCTACTAACATTGATTTACTTGCTATTGTGATTAGTCGCATGTTTTTTTTATTCATAAATTGTTTGTATTTGATTATACAGCAAATAGTTAGAATAGTCAGCATTAGACAATAACAATTTCATTGTGTACAAAACATTAGGAACACCTGCTCTTTCCAGGACATAGATTAACCAGGTGAATCCAGGTGAAAACTATGATCCCTTATTGATGTCACTTGTTTAATCCGCTTCAATATAACGCGAATGTCTAGCTACCCAAAGGTTGCGAGTTCAAATTTGAGCTAATTAGTAACTTTTCAACTACTTACAACTTTTTTTAGCTAACCCTTCCCCTTATCCTTTTAGCTAACCCTCTCATCGCCTAACCCTAACATGAACTCTCTTTTAGCTAACCCTCTCATCGCCTAACCCTAACATGAACTCTCTTTTAGCTAACCCTCTCATCGCCTAACCCTAACATGAACTCTCTCTTTTAGCTAACCCTTTCGCCAACCTTTTAACTTAACTCCTAAAAGTATCCATAACCTTAGGCCTAAACCCTAGTTTAGCTAACGTTTTGCCGTGCAGTAGCAGAGAGAACAGTCTATGATTTAGGTGACTGGAGTTTGTGACAATTTTTTGGGGCTGTCATCTGACACCTCCTAGTATATAGGTCCTGGATGCAGGAAGCTTGGCCCCAGTGATGTACTGGGCCGTACGCACTACCCTCTGTAGCACCATACGGTCAGATGCAGAGCAGTTGCCATACCAGGCTGTGATGCAACCGGTCAGGATGCTCTCGATGTATTTGATACCATTCCAGCCATTACCACGAGCCCGTCCTCCCCAATTAAGGTGCCACCAACCTCCTGGGACTGGGTTTATGAAATTTGACTCTCCATGGGAACGAGTCTCCATGGGAACGAGGGCTTTCCTCCGACCCTCCTCGTCTACAGACACGCCCATTTGCTGCAGTTGAGCGTCCATAGCAACAACTCCATGGGGGGGAAGTGACTGACAGGAGTTTTGAAATAGTTCCAGTGACACTAAAGTTCTTCAGTGAGGTTTTAGCTAGCTACTTTGCTCTTTAATGGACGCTAATATTTATAACAACGCTATGCAGAACAAAGTTGCTTGGAAGTGGCGAGTTATCGACTACATGCGAACATGCTAACGTTAATTGTGCTATTTTTGGCTAACGTTAGATAGCTCGCTATAATTAGTATTATTGTTTACATTTTGTAGTTAGCTAATGTTAGTTGAGGATGTCTGCATCCATAAAATCAAGCCCGTCACCTCCTGTCTTACCGAAACCAGAGGGCCGAAGGATAAAGTCAAGTCATTCTCTTGTATCGCCTGTGGAAGATCATGACAGAGGTAAACTATGGACAGACAGGTGTATGTATGCGTGTTGTTTCTATCCTGCTTGTTAAGCTAGCTATTAGCTACACGGTTTATGCTATCCGGGATCCTTCGGACGTCCGTGGAGTTGACATTTAAAATGGTTAAGGTTGGGGGGACGCCCCAAGGATCTTACATAGCACTGACCCTAGTTACACATAGCTTGCAACAGTAGCTGTGGCATAACATGTGCTCTCTCTCTATCATGTACCTATGAATTCCAATATTTCAGCTTCCAGACATTTTCCCTTACAATACAATACTTTGCAGAACACCTTTATAAATACATTTGATTGATTGACTCAATTGAGCATTATGTTGTATGTCTGTGTTCAGAACTCCCTGAGCTGAAAGAGAAACAGGTGCCAGTGACAGATCGATCAAAGATGCAGCTTGTCCCGATGCAGAATGACTTGATCCCAGATGAGCTCCTGGCCACCCTCACCTCAACCATCTGTCCCCATGATAGGCTGGGACCCCCAAAGCTAACCAAGACCCCCAAAGACTTCAAGGTATGGTTTATGTATGGTAACTCTGATCCAGGGCTTTAGTGCGGTTTGGTCCAGCATAGATGTCAAATGCCAGAGTCAAATCTAACCAGATTCCTGTCACATGCCACACTACAAATAATTTTTGTTTGTTTGTCTATGGTTATTTATTCTTGGTTTAACTGCATCCCTTAGGTCTATGGAATACGACACACGGACGCGGTTTGGCATCACCCAGTTGGACGCAAGAAATACAAATACTTTCTCGACCAACCAACATCATTGACTGGAGCGGGCAGGTTTGACCAATAAGAATCCTTGTTGGGAATTTGCAATGCAAGGGGGGACATAAGCTGCCATATCAGTGTATCTAAATGTTTATAGAAAAATGCATTACTCATTTTCTGTCTGTAATTGTTTTGTGTTGTGTACTGTGTGTTGGCTCAGGGACATCTCCTTTTTGTGTGATTCCATGGCCTCTCAGAGGGAGAGGATTCCCCTGCCACCCATGGCTGACAGGGGCACCACCCACACACATGGCATTCAAAAGGCAAGCAGAGCCCGGACATGCATATAAAACCACAAATGGACGCTTATATTTTGCAATGTCCGGTGCCCTAGATTGGCGTAGGCTGCTCATTTTAGACCATTCCATTGGTCCTAAAGTGAAATCTCCACGCACCGGGGAAGCGTTTCGCTACACTCGCATTAACATCTGCTAAACATGTGTATGTGACAAATCAAATTTGATTTGATTTAGATGCAAACGAGTGCACCCAAATGCCATTGCCTTTAAATGTGTGGCCATCGTCAATGAATTGATCTGATTCCAGACACGGTTATTACCAGACACAGTCTGTTCTGTGTTGTTTAACAGGCCTTTGTGTTGTTCTCCCCAGGACATGAGCCTTATGGAGAGCCTCATCCCGGAGGAATATCACATTGTGAAAAACAAAGGGGTTCAAGGACTGGAGTGCTATGACGAGTGAGTGAGGAGGATTCTACTGTGTGTTGTATTTTCCCCCTCCGCTTAATGATAATGTCCTCACCTTCTGACTTCTATTCCTCTCTCCTGTTTTAGTAAATTCACAGTACTGTTGGAGGACGACGAAAGGATGCTCAAAGTCTTTCCATCAATGTGAGTGAAAAAGTGATCATGTCAACATGCAGTGTTCTGAATGACTGGATCATGATGGGTGTAACAACATGGCAAATGTCTATAGTAGTAATCAGAGTTACAGGGAGTGCAGACTTTTGTTCTATCCCAGCACTAACACCTAATTCAGCTGATCAGATTCTTGATCTGTACACACACTGTAGCTCTCACGACCAGGGTTGGTGACCGCTGTTATGTGTGTGTTTCTGTGCGTGTGTTTGTGTACGTGCGTGTGTGTTTGTACGTGTGTGTGTGTGTGTGTTTGTACGTGTGTGTGTATACGTGTGTCTGTGTGTGTATGCCACAGGAGGCCCAGTGGGCGGCTGGAGGCAGTGCAGCTGATGAAGGTGATGGATGAGATGTTGGACAGAGCAGGGGTCAACCAGGAGTACAGAGCACTGACTGGACTGTCACAGGTAAACCAGGACACAGGGTCAATCCCAAATAGCACCCTATTCCCTAGGTAGTGCACTACTTTTGACCAGGGCATATAAATAATGCACTATATAGGGAATAGGGTGCTATTTGGGATGCAAAAAGTATCATGTTTATTCTATAGCTTTCTGTCTCTGACATTTTATCACATTTGTTGTCATGTTTATGACAAGATTATGACACTGTAATGACCTACAGTTCAAATCAAGTGTGACCGAATTGGCATAGGTAACATATGTAAGTTTCCTGAAGTGACATAATGTAGGTAACTGAACTGGATTGGACAGGACATTACCGTTGACTTAATTCAAATATCTTAGCTCATTTTTTTCTCTGTGCCTTGTCCACTAAATATGTTTGATGATATCGTTTGCGTTCCAAATGGCACCCTATTCCCTATAGTGTAATACTTTTGACCAGAGCCCTATGGGTCCCGGGTCAAAGTATTATCCTATGTAGTGAATAGTGTGTCATTTGAGACACACATCATCTCTGTGACCCCCTACCTAGATGCAAGGCCTTCTAGAACTGGTGCGTGTGGAACAGAACATCTACAACATAGTGTTCCATGAGCTGATCAGACAGGTCAGTGTGGAGTGTGCAGAGAGAGGACAGCTCCTGGCAAAGCTCAGGTAAGTACAGGGGGAAGGGGACTCCATGAACCTTTTTCT
The DNA here is from genome assembly GCF_021184085.1 of Oncorhynchus gorbuscha. Taxonomy (NCBI): domain Eukaryota; kingdom Metazoa; phylum Chordata; class Actinopteri; order Salmoniformes; family Salmonidae; genus Oncorhynchus; species Oncorhynchus gorbuscha. The sequence goes on from NC_060174.1 coordinate 15,001,642, forward strand.
CCAGTGTGCCCTTATGAATGCGATCCAGGATCCAGTTCATACAATGAGTGGACAAAACATTAAGAACACCTGTTCTTTCCGTGACATAGACTGACCAGGTGAATTCAGGTGAAAGCTATGATCCCTTTTTGATGTCACTTGTTAAATCCACTTCAATCTGTGTAGATGTAGGCGAGGTGACAGGTTAAAGAAGGATTTTGAAGCCTTGAGAAAATTGAGACATGGATTGTGTATGTGTGCCATTCAGAGGGTGAATGGGCAAGACAAAATATTTAAGTGCCTTTGAACGGAGTACGGTATTAGGTGCCAGGCGCACTGGTTTGTGTCAAGAACTGCAATGCTGCTGGGTTTTTCACACTCAACAGTTTCCCGTGTGTATTAAAAATGGCCTCCCGGGTGGCGCAGTGGTCTAAGCTGTGCCACCAGAGACTCTGGGTTCGAGCCCAGGCTCTGTCGCAGCCTGCCGCGACCGGGAGGTCCATGGGGCGACGCACAATTGGCCTTGCGTCATTCGGGTTAGGGAGGGTTTGGCCGGTAGGGATATCCTTGTCACATCGCGCCCGGCGGGCCGCAGTGCACGCTAACCAAGCTCACCAGGTGCACGGTGTTTCCTCCGACACATTGGTGTGGCTGGCTTCCGGATTGGATGCGCATGTTTCGGAAGACGCATGGCTCTTCTCTCCCGAGCCCGTACGGGAGTTGTAGCGATAAGACAAGATAATAACTCAATTCAATTAAATGTTGTTTTTTTAAATGGTCAACCACCCAAAGGACATCAAACCAACTTGACAAAACTGTGGGAAGCATTGGAGTCAACATGGGCCAACATCCCTGTGGAACACTTTCAACACCTTGTAGAGTCCATGCCCGGATGAATTGAGGCTGCTCTGAGTGCAAAAAAAGGAAGGAGGGGGAGGGGGGGTGTAACTCAATATTAGGAAGGTATACTCAGTGTAGGTCTAACTGTGTCCCTCCCTGTGTGCTCCTGTGGTCCAGACAGAGGTATGTGGCTCTGTTGGACCGTATCCCCAGGCAGCTGAAGGGTCTCCACACAGAGACACTTGCCCAGAGAGCTCTGGACCGCAGGCTCACAGAGGAGATCATCTGCTTCAGGAGCTCCATCTCTAAGCTTAACACGTGAGCCTGGGACTGTGTGTGTGTGTGGGGGGGTGGGGGGGGGTTGTGTGTGTCTGCAATTACAGAATCTATATTGATATATAAAGTACATCATTTATACGATTTTTTTCCCTTTAGCTATGTATATGATTTTTGTCTGTGTATTATTGTGCGTGTGCACTTCAGAGAGCTGTGTAAGATGAGGGAGCATGACGAGTATGTGTCCAAGCAGGCTGAGAGAGCACAGGAGGAGCTGGCCAAGGCTCTGGAACAATCACAGAAGAACTCTGAGTAAGTGACTGATTGGCCATCATACCTGCTGCTGTGCATACTGTACACGGACACTATTTACTAAGTTTAATGATTTAAGCTTTGCTCCTTGTCTTCTATCTGAATATGCTTTATGTCTCCTATCCTTCTACCCCCTATCTAAATTGTGCAAACTTTGCAAAGATGAAATCTCTCAAAATAATCTGGGATAATATGTACACAAATGGCTAAATATGAACAAGTAGGAACAACTCTTATCTACTGTACTGTAAACTGTACTTGGATGTATGACCTATGACCTCTATGTACCTGTGTCCTCAGTGTGGTGGGAGAGTACCATGGCCTGTATGAGATGCAGAGGAGGAGATTGGAGGGACAGGTGGCCAGACTGACGGACGAGAGGGACCTGTGGAGCAGAGTCACTTACAACCTGGCCCTCAAGGTTGGTCTCTGTCTGTCTGTCCGCCCGTCCGTTCATCTGTCCTTCTCTCTTTGTTCCTCTGTCTGTCTGTCCGCCCGTCCGTTCATCTGTCCTTCTTTCTTTGTTCCTCTGTCTGTCTGTCTGTCCGTCAGTCCGTCCGTCCGTCCGTCTGTCTGTGTCAGTCTGTCCGCCGGTCCGTTCCTACCACTTGTCACTCAAGGTCTGTCTGCCTATCTTGTCTTGTCTGTCGGCCTGCAGTCCTTCTGTCAGTATTTCTGTCTGTCTTTCCGTCTATCTTTCCATCTATCTTGTCTGTCTGTCAGTCCTTGTCAGCCATCTTGTCGTAGCATTAGCAACATTAGGACATGTTGAAATACAATAGAATGCATAGCTAGGTTAGGACATACAGTACCAGTCAAAAAGTGGACACACCTACTCCTTTACTTGAATAATAGTGAAGATATCAAAACTATGAAATAACACAAGGAATCATGTAGTAACCAAAAAAGTGTTAAACAAATCAAAATATATTTTAGATTCTTCAAAGTAGTCACCCTTTGCCTTGATGACAGCTTTGCACACTCTTGGCATTCTCTCAACCAGCTTCATGAGGAATGCTTTTCCAACATTATTGTAGGAGTTCCCACATATGCTGAGCACTTGTTGGCTGCTTTTCCTTCACTATGCGGTCCATCTCATCCCCAACCATCTCAATTGGGTTGAGGTCAGGTGATTGTGGAGGCCAGGTCATCTGATGCAGCACCATCACTCTCCTTCTTGGTCAAATAGCCCTTACACAGCCTGGAGGTGTGTTTTGGGTCATTGTCCTGTTGGAAAAAAAAGAGTCCCACTAAGCGCAAACCAGATGGTATGGCGTATCGCTGCAGAATGCTGTGGTAGCCTTGCTGGTTAAGTGTGCCTTGAATTATAAATAAATCACTGACAGTGTCCCCAGCAAAGCACCATCACACCTCCTCCTCCATGCTTCACAGTGGGAACCACACTTGCGGAGTTCATCACAAAAACACGTCGGTTGGAACCAAAAATCTCATATTTGGACTGATCAGACCAAAGGACAGATTTCCACTGGTCTAATGTCCATTGCTCGTGTTTCTTGGCCCAAGCAAGTCTCTTATTTTTATTAGTGTCCTTTAGTAGTGGTTTCTTTGCAGCAATTTGACCATAAAGGACCTGATTGATGCAATCTCCTCTGAACAGTTGATGTTGAGATGTGTCTGTTACTTGAACTCTGTGAGGCATTTATATGGGCTGCAATCTGAGGTGCTCTAATGAAATTATCCTCTGCAACAGAGGTAACTCAGGGTCTGCCTTTCCTGTGGCGGTCCTCATGAGAGCCAGTTTCTTCATAGCGCTTGAAGAAACTTTCAAAGTTCTTGAAATTTTCCGCATTGACTGACCTTTGTCTTAAAGTAATGATGGACTGTCGTTTCTCTTTGCCTATTTGAACTGTTCTTGCCATAATATGTACTTGGTATTTTACCAAATAGGGCTGTCTTCTGTATACCACCCCTACCTTGTCACAACACAACTGATTGGCTCAAACATTAAGAAGGAAATCAATTCCCAAAATTAACTTTTAAGAAGGCACACCTGTTAATTGAAATGCATTCCAGGTGACCACCTCATGCAGCTGGTCGAGAGAATGCCAGGAGTGTGCAAAGCTGTCATCAAGGCAAAGGGTTGCTACTGTGTCGAATTTAAAATGTAAAATATATTTTGATTTGTTTAACACTTTTTTTGGTTACTACATGATTCCATATTTGTTATTTCATAGTTTTGATGTCTTCACTGTTATTCTACAATGTAGAAAATAGTCCAAATAAAGAAAAACGCTTGAATGACTAGGTGTGTCCAAACTTTTGACTGGTATTGTAGATTTCAAAGTGAAGACGAGGAGAGAAGGGAGCAGAACCGCAGACTTCTCTCGTCCTGATCCTAGTGTTAACTGGGGTTTATTCTTTTGGCACCAAATGGAAGAAACAGGCAGGAGCTACCAGGACATTTGAGTTTTGCTACGAAGTACCGTTATGAATACAACCCTATTTGCCTATGTGTCAGAGTTGTTCATATTGATTTGTTTCCTCCCAGGTGATCAAGTTGAACAACCTCCAGCTGGCCAGCAGGCTTCATGTCAGTGAGCAGACCTGGACCAAGACTGCTGAGCACTTTACACTCTTCCTAACCTCCAAGGTAAACTCCACACTGTCATAGGCCATTCACCGGGATGGGAATTCCTGCTTTTCTGAAATCATCTATTATTGATACGGTATTCTATTTTTCTATGTTGTCCTGGTCTCGTCCCTCATATACTGACAAATTGACTGAATTGGAATAAAACAACTTCATACAGATGAAAATAATAATGAAACATAAACCTTATATCTCGTAGGACACAGAAGACCTGAACCATATCATGCAGCTGACAGAGCAGTGGAAGGAGCAGCTGACGTCCTTTGTGCAGAGTCTGAGAGAGGCTGAGCATGGTCACTGTGAGGGGATAAGTAGCATACAGGCTGACATCGTCAAATGGCACACGTTCGTTGGTGCCAACATCAGGTAGCGTAGACATGCCCACTGGCACCTACTCATAGAAATGACTGTCAGCCTGTCACGAGAGCAGTTGTCATTGTTTTGTCTTCATATCATTGTGATGTTTGTTTGTTTTGTAGGAGCCCGGATCCGAAATTTGAGAAAGTTTCAGAAGAACAGCTTTATTCAGATTTGAAACAGTGGTCCAATGTAAGAATTGTTCTTCTGTTCCTGTTTTAATGTTGAGGTTTTTAACACTTTCATATGTGTATCACCGGATATATTTTAGTACTAGACTGGAACAAAACCCTGCACACTCTGTGAGTCCTCAGGACCAGGATTGAAGAATACTGCTCAACTGTATGTCACTAGTGTAGCACCACTGTAATACCCTTTTCACACTACTGAGTGAAACCGTGCTGAGCCAAGTTTAGCTGTACTGAGCTGGCCTGTTTATTTTATTGAACCTTTATTAAACTAGGCAAATCAGTTCTTCTTAATCCCAGATGGCATAGTAGTCAGATGTCTTTGTCCTCGTCTTTGTCGTGTCGCATGTGGATATATATCTTTTATATATTTTTTCATTGCATATTTTTCTAAACCTTAACTTCAAAATACTCTCTTGCAACCCGCCTCACCCAATGTGGTATGGATCTGCTTTTTTCTAAAGTATTTTTCCTTACTTCTGAATCGGAACCCCCAACAGAAGCTAGCCAGCTAATTAGCTACTAGCTAGTAGTCAGCTAACCACTGCTCGCGGTCATCAGCTATCCTTTAGCTCGGAAAACTCTCGCCTGTTTGCACAACGCGATTCAAACCAGAGCATACCGGACCTATTTTTCTCTCCATATCCCCGGATTCCCACCGCAAGCTCTGAACCTTTTCACCTGGATCATCGCAGCTAGCTAGCTGCAATCCTAGTGGCTACTCCTGGCTAATGTCCCTGTCCCGACGAAATCACCAATTAGCCTGGAGCTAGCCAATGCTAAGCCCATCTCCCGGCTAACTGAAGAGGTCCATCAGCCATTCCTGGGCTACAATACATATACCTGGACCCCTTTTACTGCCGGTACGAAGCCCTGCCAATCCTTCACGAAAGGACTACCGACGTAATCTGCCCCAGGAGGTTATTCAACTGGCCCCTCCATCGCGACGTCCCCTGAATGCCCATCTGCTAGCCTGCTTGCCACGGCCCGCTAGCGGTCTAGCATATCGGACTGTTAGCTGAATTTCTTTGGCCACTATACCTATTTTGCCAATTGGTCTGGACCCCTTTACCACATGGAACTGGACCCCTTTACCACACTGAACCCTACTAATCCATCACAACTGACGAGGAGTCTCCGCACGAGGAGGCTATAACAGACTTCCTCCGTTGCGATGTCCCTCTAAGGGCCTCTTGATAGTTTGCTAGCCCCGGCCAGCTAGCTGTCTGAATCGCCGTGTCTCCAGCCAGCCTCACTACTCACTGGACTCCTGTGATCACTCGGCTATGCATCGTCACTCAATGCATAGGTTTACCTCCACTGAATCAACATCCTACCATACCTTTGTCTGTACATTATGCCTTGAATCTATTCTATAGCCTCCAGAAACATACCCCTTTTACTCTCTGTTTCAAACATACTAGACGACCAGTTCTTATAGCCTTTGAATCCTGGCTTAGGAAGACCACCAAAAACCCTGAAATTTCCATCCCTAACTATAACATTTTCTGACAAGATAGAACTGCCAAAGGGGGCGGTGTTGCAATCTAAAATCTTAATACTTTAAAAAATCCACCTTTCCAGAAACCAGTCTCTCACCTCACCGTTGCAGCTTGCTATAGACCACCCTCTGCCCCCAGCTGTGCTCTGGACACCATATGTGAATTGATTGCCCCCCATCTATCTTCAGAGCTTGTGCTGCTAGGTGACCTAAACTGGGACATGCTTAACACGTCGGCCATCCTGCAATCTAAGCTTGATCAAATCAAATCAAATCCAATCAAATCAAATTTATTTATATAGCCCTTCGTACATCAGCTGATATCTCAAAGTGCTGTACAGAAACCTTGATGCCCTCAATCTCACACAAATTATCATTGAACCCACCAGGTACAACCCCAAATCCGTAAACATGGGCACCCTCATAGATATCATCCTAACCAACTTGCCCTCCAAATACACCTCTGCTGTCTTCAACCAAGATCTCAGCAATCACTGCCTCATTGCCTGCATCTGTAACGGGCCTGCGGTCAAATGACCACCCCTCATCACTGTCAAACGCTCCCTAAAACACTTCAGCTTGCAGGCCTTTCTAATCGACCTGGCCCTGGTATCCTGGAAGGATATTGACCTCATCCCGTCCGTAGAGGATGCCTGGTTATTCTTTAAAAGTGCCTTCCTCACCATATTAAACAAGTATGCCCCTTTAAAAAAGTGTAGAACCAGGAACAGATATAGCCCATGGTTATCTCCAGACCTGACTGCCCTTGACCAGCACAAAAACATCCTGTGGCGTTCTGCATTAGCATCGAATAGCCCCCGTGATATGCAACTTTTCAGAGAAGTTAGGAACCAATATACACAGGCAGTTAGGAAAGCTAAGACTAGCTTTTTCAAGCAGAATTTTGCATCCTGTAGCACAAACTCAAAAAAGTTCTGGGACACTTTAAAGTCCATGGAGAATAAGAACACCTCCTCCAAGCTGCCCACTGCACTGAGGCTAGGAAACACTGTCACCACCGATCCACCACCAATCCACTATAATTGATCCACCACCAATCCACTATAATTGAGAATTTCAATTAGCATTTTTCTACGGATGGCCATGCTTTCCACCTGGCTAACTCTAGCCCGGTCAATAGCCCTGCACCCCCCACAGCAACTTGCCCAAGCCTCCCCCATTTCTCCTTCGCCCAAATCCAGATAGCTGATGTTCTTAAAGAACTGTAAAACCTGGACCCCTACAAATCAGGCGGCTAGACAATCTGGACCCTCTCTTTGTAAAATTATCTGCCAAAATTGTTGCAACCCCTTCAATGGGGGAGACACTCTAGACCCAAACTGCTACAGACCTATATCTATCCTACCCTGCCTTTCTAAGGTCTTCGAAAACCAAGTTAACAAACAGATTACCGACAATTACGAACCCCACCGTACCTTCTCCGCTATGCAATCTGGTTTCCGAGCTGGTCATGGGTGCACCTCAGCCACGCTCAAGGTCCTAGATGATATCATAACCGCCATCGATAAGAGACATTAATATAATAATAATAATATATGCCATTTAGCAGACGCTTTTATCCAAAGCGACTTACAGTCATGTGTGCATACATTCTACATTCTACTATGGGGGTGCCACAGGGTTCTAATCTCGGGCCGACTCTCTTCTCTGTATACATCAATGACGTCACTCTTGCTGCTGGTGATTCTCTGATCCACGTCTACGCAGACGACACCATTCTGTATACTTCTGGCCCTTCTTTGGACACTGTTAACTCACCTCCAGATGAGCTTCAATGCCATACAACTCTCCTTCCGTGGCCTCCAACTGCTCTTCAATGCAAGTAAAACTAAATGCATGCTCTTCAACCGATCGCTGCCCGCACCTGCCCGCCCGTCCACCATCACTACTCTGGACGGTTCTGACTGAATATGTGGACAACTACAAATACCTTGGTGTCTGGTTAGACTGTAAACTCTCCTTCCAGACTCACTTCAAGCAACTCCAATCCAAAATGAAATTTCGGCTTCCTATTCCGCAACAAAGCATCCTTCACTCATGCTGTCAAACATACCCTTGTAAACCTGACCATCCTACCGATCCTCGACTTCGGCGATGTCATTTACAGAATAGCCTCCAACACTTTACTCAACAAATTGGATGCAGTCTATCACAGTGCCATCTGTTTTGTCACCATATACTACCCACCACTGCAACCTGTACGCTCTCGTTGGCTGGTCCTCGCTTCATACTCGTCGCCAAACCCACTGGCTCCAGGTCATCTACAAGTCTTTGCTAGGTAAAGCCCCTCCTTATCTCAGCTCACTGGTCACCATAGCAGCTCCCACCCGTAGCATGTGCTCCAGCAGGTATATCTCACTGGTCACACCCAAGCCAATACCTACGTTGACCGCCTTTCCTTCCAGTTCTTTGCTGCCAATGACTGGAACGAGCTACAAAAATCGCTGAAGCTCGACACTCATATCTCCCTCACTAGCTTTAAGCACCAGCAGTCAGAGCAGCTCACAGATCACTGCACCTGTATATAGCCCATCTGTAAATAGCCTGTCCAACTACCTCAACTACAAATGTTGGTCCATACTGAAGAACCCCATACTGTATTTATTTATCTTGCTCCTTTGCACCCCAGTATCTCTACTTGTACATTCAACTTCTGCACATCTACCATTCCAGTGTTTAATTGCTTTATTGTAATTATTGACCTCATCCCGTCCGTAGAGGATGCCTGGTTATTCTTTAAAAGTGCCTTCCTCACCATATTAAACAAGTATGCCCCTTTAAAAAAGTGTAGAACCAGGAACAGATATAGCCCATGGTTATCTCCAGACCTGACTGCCCTTGACCAGCACAAAAACATCCTGTGGCGTTCTGCATTAGCATCGAATAGCCCCCGTGATATGCAACTTTTCAGAGAAGTTAGGAACCAATATACACAGGCAGTTAGGAAAGCTAAGACTAGCTTTTTCAAGCAGAATTTTGCATCCTGTAGCACAAACTCAAAAAAGTTCTGGGACACTTTAAAGTCCATGGAGAATAAGAACACCTCCTCCAAGCTGCCCACTGCACTGAGGCTAGGAAACACTGTCACCACCGATCCACCACCAATCCACTATAATTGATCCACCACCAATCCACTATAATTGAGAATTTCAATTAGCATTTTTCTACGGATGGCCATGCTTTCCACCTGGCTAACTCTAGCCCGGTCAATAGCCCTGCACCCCCCACAGCAACTTGCCCAAGCCTCCCCCATTTCTCCTTCGCCCAAATCCAGATAGCTGATGTTCTTAAAGAACTGCAAAACCTGGACCCCTACAAATCAGGCGGCTAGACAATCTGGACCCTCTCTTTGTAAAATTATCTGCCAAAATTGTTGCAACCCCTTCAATGGGGGAGACACTCTAGACCCAAACTGCTACAGACCTATATCTATCCTACCCTGCCTTTCTAAGGTCTTCGAAAACCATGTTAACAAACAGATTACCGACAATTACGAACCCCACCGTACCTTCTCCGCTATGCAATCTGGTTTCCGAGCTGGTCATGGGTGCACCTCAGCCACGCTCAAGGTCCTAGATGATATCATAACCGCCATCGATAAGAGACATTAATATAATAATAATAATATATACCATTTAGCAGACGCTTTTATCCAAAGCGACTTACAGTCATGTGTGCATACATTCTACGTATGGGTGGTCCCGGGAATCGACACTGTGCAGCCATATTCATCGACCTGGCCAAGGCTTTTGACTCTGTCAATCACCACATTCTTATTGGCAGATTCAACAGCCTTGGTTTCTCAAATGATTTTCTCGCCTGGTTCACCAACTACTTCTCAGACAGAGTTCAGTGTGTCAAATCGGAGGGCCTGTTGTACGGACTTCTTGCAGTCTCTATGGGGGTGCCACAGGGTTCTAATCTCGGGCCGACTCTCTTCTCTGTATACATCAATGACGTCACTCTTGCTGCTGGTGATTCTCTGATCCACGTCTACGCAGACGACACCATTCTGTATACTTCTGGCCCTTCTTTGGACACTGTTAACTCACCTCCAGATGAGCTTCAATGCCATACAACTCTCCTTCCGTGGCCTCCAACTGCTCTTCAATGCAAGTAAAACTAAATGCATGCTCTTCAACCGATCGCTGCCCGCACCTGCCCGCCCGTCCACCATCACTACTCTGGACGGTTCTGACTGAATATGTGGACAACTACAAATACCTTGGTGTCTGGTTAGACTGTAAACTCTCCTTCCAGACTCACTTCAAGCAACTCCAATCCAAAATGAAATTTCGGCTTCCTATTCCGCAACAAAGCATCCTTCACTCATGCTGTCAAACATACCCTTGTAAACCTGACCATCCTACCGATCCTCGACTTCGGCGATGTCATTTACAGAATAGCCTCCAACACTTTACTCAACAAATTGGATGCAGTCTATCACAGTGCCATCTGTTTTGTCACCATATACTACCCACCACTGCAACCTGTACGCTCTCGTTGGCTGGTCCTCGCTTCATACTCGTCGCCAAACCCACTGGCTCCAGGTCATCTACAAGTCTTTGCTAGGTAAAGCCCCTCCTTATCTCAGCTCACTGGTCACCATAGCAGCTCCCACCCGTAGCATGTGCTCCAGCAGGTATATCTCACTGGTCACACCCAAGCCAATACCTATGTTGACCGCCTTTCCTTCCAGTTCTTTGCTGCCAATGACTGGAACGAGCTACAAAAATCGCTGAAGCTCGACACTCATATCTCCCTCACTAGCTTTAAGCACCAGCAGTCAGAGCAGCTCACAGATCACTGCACCTGTATATAGCCCATCTGTAAATAGCCTGTCCAACTACCTCAACTACAAATGTTGGTCCATACTGAAGAACCCCATACTGTATTTATTTATCTTGCTCCTTTGCACCCCAGTATCTCTACTTGTACATTCAACTTCTGCACATCTACCATTCCAGTGTTTAATTGCTTTATTGTAATTACTTCGCCTCCATGGTCTATTTATTGCCTTACCTATTTATTGCCTTATCTTACCTCATTTGCACACACTGTATATATATATACTTTTTTTCTACTGTATTATTGACTGTATGTTTGTTTATTCCACGTGTAACTGTGTTGTTGAATGTGTCGAACTGCTTTGCTTAATCTTGGCCATGTCGCAGTTGTAAATGTGAACTTGTTCTCAACTAGCCTACCTGGTTATATAAAGGTGAAATAAAATAAATACACATTTAAAAAAAGTTAAGAACAGATATTTACATTGACTGCCTACCCAGGCCAAACTCAAACCTGAACCACACTAGGCCAATTGTGCGCCTCCCTATGAGACTCTCAATCACGGCCGGTTGTGATACAGCCTGGAATCGAACCAGGGTCTATAATGATGCCTCTAGCACTGAGATGCAATGCCTTAGCCTCTGCACCACTCGGGAGCTGCTGCTGTGAGTCAGGTATAATGGACAGTCCCACTGACATCTCCATCCTCTCCCCCATCCTCCAGGCGTTGACCATTCAGTGTGAGCGCTACGGGGGTGAAGACCTCCTCTCCTGCCAGGAGACCCTCAACATGCTGGGCCAGCTGCAGGAGGCCTGGGAGGAGGTGGGCCTCCGGCTCTTCAGGAGACACCCGGCCCTAGACGGCAAGCCCCCCAGGGGCCAGGAGGCCATGAGGGAGCTGGGCCTGGCCGTGTCAGAGCTCCACAAGCAGCTGGGCACGCGCATCAACGGCGAGAGTGGTGAGCTTAGAAATGGAATGACCCTTCGTCACAGAAAAGTTTATTAGAATTGGGCTGCATGTTCTATAGATTGTATTTCTATGGAGGTGAGAGAGTGTGAGAGACGGACGCAGTCTGGAGGGAATATACAGCAGATCCCAGGAAACCGGAGCACGAAGGTAGAATTCTGGAGAACTACGTACTGGGTGTGCAGGGTTTTTTTCATCCCATCACGAACCCCCCCTGATTCAACAAATGTTGGTCCATACTGAAGAACCCTGATAATCCCATACATACCTGAATGTATCCCTTACTTACTGGTCTGTGTGGCCCTTTCAGGAATCCACAAGCAACTGATGAGTCTGGTCGGGGTGATGGAATTCTGGGCCACCCGACTGAAGGCCCTTGTTGGCCGCACCGAGAGGCTGCCCCACTGTGATTGGCTGAAGCTGGAGAAGGCCCTGTGTAGCTGGATGTTGCTGGCGGAGGAGTCCTTGAAGCACGTCCACAGCACCCAGCCTGAGAATGAGAGGGTCAAGCACAAACCACACGTCCAGTGAGTTCTCCTGGCTCCTCTTTGTATGCTATATGTTTGTCCCAAATGGCACAATATTCCCTGTATAGTACACTACTTTTGACCAGAGCCCGTTTGTTGCAAAGCTTCTTATTTTTTTGTCAAACAATTTGTGTATTCTAGGATCGAGATCAATGATGTCTTCAACACTCTCCGGGAGTTCATCTTGACCCAAGCCAACTTCTTTGACTGTGAGAACCGAAGGCTATGTGAGGAGGTACTGGAGACGGGCATAGCTGTCCCTGGATAGCAATTCCTTTACCTGCTATTGGAATGTGTGTACATTTGATTTTATGGATGCATTCCAAATTGCACTCTATTCCCTTTATAGTGCACTGGTTTTGACCAGAGACCTTCTGGGAAGATATTAGATGCGTCCCAAATGACTCCCTATTCCCTATATAGTGCACTACTGTGAGGGAATAGGGTCACTATAAAAGGAGTAGAGACCCCTCCAACCCCTACGTATATATGCCATTTAGCAGACGCTTTTATCCAAAGCGACTTACAGTCATGTGTGCATATTGTCTCTGGCCTGTGTTTCCAGGTGAACTCCATCCACACGGCTCTGACTCGCTGGATGGTGGACATGCTCCTCCAGATGGTCCCAGACCACTGTGGCGACCAGGAGCAAGATGCCCTGCCGGGGATCAACACCACCGCCATCATGGAGGTCTCCCTGGAGCAACTAGAGGAAGACGCCAAGAACCTCTCAGAGAAACTGGACTACTTCTCCAAATATATCACCAGGTAAATATCAAATCAATCTTTATTTGTCACATGCGCCGAATAAGTGTAGACCTTACCGTGAAATGCTTCCTCACAAGCCCTTAACCAACAGCGGAGTTCAAGAAGAGTTAAGAAAATATTTACCAATTAAACTAAAGTAAAAAATAATAATAATAATACATTTTTTAAAGTAATAATAATAATTGAAAATAAGTAACACAATAACACAACAATAACGAGGCTATATCCAGGGGTACTGGCACCGAGTCAGTGTGCGGGGGTACAGGTTAGTTGAGGTAATTTGTACATGTAGGTAGGGGTAAAGTGACTATGCCTAGATAATAAACAGCAAGTCGTAGCAGTGTACAAACAAATGGAGGGGGTACCGGTGGCCATTTGTTTAATTGTTCAGCGGTCTAATGGCTTGGGGGTGGAAGCTGTTAAGGTGCCTTTTGGTTCTAGACTTAGCGCTCTGGTACCGCTTGCTGTGCAGTAGCAGAGAAAACAGTCTAACTTTGATGACTGGAGTCTCTGACAATTTTATGGGCTTTCCTCTGACACCGCCTGTTACCATACCAGGCGGTGATGCAACCGATCAGGATGCTCTCGATGGTGTAGCTGTAGAACATTTTGAGAATCTGAGGATCCATGCCAAATCTTTTCAGTCTGCTGAGGGGGGGAAAGGTTTTGTCGTGCCCTCTTCACAACTGTCTTGGTGTGTTTGGACAATGATAGTTCGTTGGTGATTTGGACACCAAGAAACTTGAACATCTGGACCCGTTCCACAACAGCCCTGTTGATGTTAATGGGGGCCTGTTCGGACTGCCTTTTCCTGTAGTCCACAATCAGCTTGTCTTGCTCACATTGAGGGAGAGGTTGTTGTCCTGGCACCACATTAACAGTTCTTTGACCTCCTTCCTATAGGCCGTCTCATCATTGTTGGTGATCAGGCCTACCACTGTTGTGTCGTCAGCAAATTTAATGATGGTGTTGGAGTCGTGTTTGGCCACGCAGTTGTGGGTGAACAGGGAATACAGGAGGGGATTAAGTACACACCCCTGAGGGGCCCCTGTGTTTAGGATCAGCATGGCAGACGTGTTGTTGCCAACCCTTACCAACTGGGGGCGGCCCGTCAGGAAGTCCAGGATCCAGTTGCAGAGGGAAGTGTTTAGTCTCAGGGTCCTTAGCCCAGCTTTGAAGATCAGCGTGGCAGACATGTTGTTGCCTACCCTTACCAACTGGGGGCGGCCCGTCAGGAAGTCCAGGATCCAGTTGCAGAGGGAAGTGTTTAGTCTCAGGGTCCTTAGCTTAGTGATGAGCTTTGTGGGCACTATGGTGTTGAACGTTTTTTTTTTTCACGTGTTCCTTTTGTACAGGTGGGAAAGGGAAGTGTTGAGTGCGATATCTGTGGATCTGTTGGGGCGGTATGCGAATTGGAGTGGGTCTAGAGAGTGGGTCTAGAGGATGCTGTTGATGTGAGCCATGACCAGCCTTTCAAAGTACTACATGGCTACTGACGTGAGTGCTACGGGGCGGTAATCATTTAGGCAGGTTACCTTCGCTTCCTTGGGCACAGGGACTATGGTGGTCTGCTTGAAACATTTAGGTATTACAGACTCGGTCAGGGAGAGGTTGAAAATGTCAGCGAAGACACTTGCCAGTTGGTCCGGACATGCTTTGAGGACACGTCCTGGTAATCCATCAGGCCCGCGGCTTTGTGAATGTTGACCTGTTTAAAGGTCTTGCTCACATCGGCTACCGAGAGCGTTATCACACAGTCATCCAGAACAGCTGGTGCTTTCGTGCATGCTTCAGTGTTGCTTGCCTTGAAGCGAGCATAAAAGGCATTTAGCTCATCTGGTAGGCTCTCGCCTGGGTTTCCCTTTGTAGTCCGTAATAGGGCATAGCGGGGTGAGATATTGCATGGAGCCCCAGATCGAGGGAGATTATCAGTGGTATTGTATGTCTTCCATTTCATAATAGTTGCTCCCACAGTTGATTTCTTCAAACCAATCTGCTTACCTATTGCAGATTCAGTCTTCCCAGCCTGGTGCAGGTCTACAATTTTGTTTCTGGTGTCCTTTTACAGCTCTTTGGTCTTGGCCATAGTGGAGTTTGGAGTGTGACTGTTTGAGGTTGTGGACAGGTGTCTTTTATATTGATAACAAGTTCAAACAGTTGCCATTAATACAGGTAACGAGTGAAGGACAGTGGAGCCTCTTAAAGAAGAAGTTACAGGTCTGTGAGAGCCAGAAATCTTGCATGTTTGTAGGTGACCAAATACTTATTTTCCACCATAATTTCAAATAAATTCATCAAAAATCCTACAATGTGATTTTTTTCTCTCAATTTGTCTGTCATAGTTGAAGTGTGCCTATGATTAAAATTACAGGCCTCTCATCTTTTTAAGTGGGAGAACTTGCACAATTGGTGGCTGACTAAATACTTTTTTGCCCCACTGTATGTACATACGCTGACTGTGGGGACGACGTCGTCGATGCACTTATTGATGAAGCCGATGACTGAGGTGGTATACTCCTCAATACCATTTATCAGAAGCTTTTTTCCGACTTACAGTAGTGCGTGAATACATTTTCGTGTGGGTGGCCGCAGAGGGAATCGAACTCACAATCATGACATTGCAAGCGCCATGCTCTACCAACTGAGCCACACTGGATCGTACATTTTGTAAGCATAACGATGAGTGGATCATGGGGATTTCGGGTGTAAGAAGATGGTTCCCACTAACTCAGAGCTTTTTTCTCTCTCTCTGTGCAGCTCTTGTCGGGCCATTGTGGAGGAGGAGATTCAGAGGAGCATGGCTCGGGATGACTCAGAGAATGAGCTTTCTGAGCTGAGTAAACTGCAGGTACTCACTGACCCACACAAAGGCTTGCTGTGTAGAGCCTGCTAACATTCTCATTGTTTTGCACTCAAGGATGTGAATGCTAAGCTTGTGTGTTTGTGCTCGTGTGTGCATGCATGTATGTGTTTGTGCTCGTGTGTGCATGCATGTATGTGTTTGTGTGTGTGCGCGTTCATGCTGCTCAGAGGGAATGTGGCGAGTGGATGGAGTCCTGTCGGATCCTGCTGTCCGACAAGAAGGGTAGTCCCGTGGAGCTGCTAGTCACACTGAATTTGGTCCATCGTTCTTTCACGGAACCCCTTCCCTCTGTGATGCCCAGCATGGAATCTCTGGTGAGCCTGTCATAATCCTTTACTGGGATCCCTCGCTACCTTGCAGTTAGCCACCTGATGTGTGAATACCATCCCACTGGGCACTGACATCAGTTTAATGTTTAGTTTTGATTTACATTTGATTGAGATGTCAACTAACGTAAATTCAAAGTGAATTAATTTTTTTGCCATATAATTGTAGGTTAAATATATAGATCTAGGTAAAAAATTCAATAATAATAAAAAAAAATATCCCAAATTCCTTCACGTTGATGACTTCTTTGAAACCAAATCAGTTTTCCGTTGTCATTTGTGAACATCAGTAGAAAAATATAGCCTAAATTGTTGTTGGTGAAATGACGTGGAAACAACGTTGATTCAACTAGCTTGATGGCTGTTTTGATGTCATTTTAAACATTTTTAAATGTGTCTTCTTACTGTCAACTGCATTTATTTTCAGCAAATTTAACAAGTGTAAAAATGTGTATGAACATAACAAGATTCAACAACTGAGTCATAAATTTAACAAGTTCCACAGACATGTCACTAACAGAAATGGAATAATGTGTCCCTGAACAAAGGGGGGGTCAAAATCAAAAGTAACAGTAAGTATCTGGTGTGGCCACCAGCTGCATTAAGTACTGCAGTTCATCTCCTCCTCATTGGACTGCACCAGATTTGCCAGTTCTTGCTGTGAGATGTTACCCCACTCTTCCACCAAGGTACCTGCAAATTCCCGGACATTTCTGGGGGGAATGGCCCGAGCCCTCACCCTCCGATCCAACAGGTCCTAGACGTGCTCAATGGGATTGAGATCCGGGCTCTTCGCTGGCCATGGCAGAACACTGACATTCCTGTCTTGCAGGAAATCACTCACAGAACGAGCAGTGTGGCTGGTGGCATGGTCATGCTGGAGGGTCATGTCAGGATGAGCCTGCAGGAAGGGTACCACATATGAGGGAGGAGGATGTCTTCCCTGTAACGCACAGTGTTGAGATTGCCTGCAATGACCACAAGCTCATTCCGATGATGCTGTGACACACCGCCCCAGACCATGATGGACCCTCCACCTCCAAATTGATCCTGCTCCAGGCCTCGGTGTAAAGCTCATTCCTTCGATGATAAATGCAAATCCGACCATCACCCCAAGAACACTTTTTGCCAGTCCTGTCTGGTTTGTGCCCATAGGCGACGTTGTTGTCGGTGATGTCTGGTGAGGACCTGCCTTACAACAGGCTTACAAGCCCTCAGTCCAGCCTCTCTCAGCCTATTGCACACATTCTGAGCACTGATGGAGGGATTGTGCGTTCCTGGTGTAACTCGGGCAGTTGTTGTTGCCATCCTGTACCTGTCCCGCAGGTGTGATGTTCGGATGTACCAATCCTGTGCAGGTGTTGTTACACGTGGTCTGCCACTGCGAGGACGATCAGCTGTCGTCTCACAGTACGGACATTGCAATTTATTGCCCTGTACACATTTGCAGTCCTCATGTCTCCTTGCAACATGCCTAAGAGACGGAACCCAAACCGGCTGCGTGCGTGCGCCATCGTGCATAAATGTATTTTGTCCCCCCGCACCAAACGCGATCACGACACGCAGGTTAAAATATCAAAACAAACCAATTATATTAATTTGGGGACAGGTTGAAAAGCATGAAACATTTATGGAAATTTAGCTAGGTAGCTTGCAATTGCTAGCTAATTTGTCCTGGGATACAAACATTGAGTTGTTATTTTACCTGAAATGCACAAGGTCCTCTACTCCACCAATTAATCCACACATAAAACGGTCAACCGAATCATTTCTAGTCATCACTCATCCTTCCAGGCTTTTTCTTCTCTTGACTTTATATTGCGATTGGCAACTTTCATAAATTAGGTGCATTACCGCCACTGACCTCGTTTGTCTTCAGTCACCCACGTGGGTATTACCAATGAGGAGATGCCACGTGGGTACCTGCTTCTATAAACCAATGAGGAGATGGGAGAGGCAGGACTTGCAGCGCGATCTGCGTCAGAAATAGAACTGACTTCTATTTTAGCCCATGGCAACTCAGATGCTCGTTGGCGCTAGCAAGCAGTGTGGGTGCAATAGTTTAATAATATAGATTTCTACATTTATTTTGCAATGATCGTGCACGCGACGCGAGCGATGTAGTCAGCCTGTAAGGCACGTTCACGCAGATGAGCAGGGACCCTGGGCATCTTTCTTTTGGTGTTTTTCAGTGTCGGTAGAAAGGCCTCTTTAGTGTCCTAAGTTTTCATAACTGTGACCTTAATTGCCTACCGTCTGTAAGCTGTTAGTGTCTTAACGACTGTTCCACAGGTGCATCTTCATCCATTGTTTATGGTTCATTGAACAAGCATAGGAAACAGTGTATAAACCCTTCACAATGAAGATCTGTGAAGTTATTTGGATCTTTACTTATTATCTTTGAAAGACAGGGTCCTAAAAAAGGCAGTTTATTTTATTGCTGAGTTTATAATTACATCACCTGCTTTCCTCAGATGAACCTACCGGCAGTTGTTCCACTAGAAGCAGCTTTGGATGAAGAAGAGGAGCCGAACAAGAAGAGTCCAATGGAATTCATTGAGGTCGTACACATGGTGAGCTTACACCTGCAGTAGCTACACCAAAGAATACTACTAAAACCCATTTTGAAACAAAACTGGCCATGTCCTATTCCAGTACCTGAGAGGTGTGCAACAAGGACTCCTAATCCAAATCATTGAAATTACCTGACTTGGTACCAGTATCCCCTGTATATAGCCTCGTTATTGTTACTTTTTATTAGATTTTTTAAAACTTTAGTTTATTTAGTAAATATTTTCTTAACTTTACTTCTTGAACTGCATTGTTGGTTAAGGGCTTATAAGTAAGCATTTCACGTTAAGGTCTACACCTGTTATATTTGGCTATGTGACAAATAACTTTTGATTTGACTTGCAAGTGACTTGTTTTTATACAGCTCCGGGGTGAGATCTAGAATGAGCTTCCCATCCCCCAATCCTAATCTTTACCATTAATGGGGAAATGCTAAACGGACCCTAGTTCTATTAGCAACTTCACCCTTCACATATTTTCACTCGCGATGTAATATTGTCCAGAGAGCCAGAGGTTGGATGTCTCATCGACTGCAGTTTTGGAATTGTTCTGCAATACCTATTTTTGACCTGTAGGTGGAGGCAGAGTACCCAGAAGAGGCCCTGGAGTGCTCACTGGCCGGCTCTATTATGAAGCTGATAGGCCATGATGGTAACATCATTGAGCGAACCCTGGGGGAGGATACTATTCAGCTGGATGGGGTCAGTACATGGTGCTGTGTGTTTTACCAGTATATAATTTCATTATGAAAACATTGTTGTAAAAAGACAGACATTCAGATCCAATGTCCAAATCTTCTTTGTTTGGCCCTCGGCAGACTGAAGACATGGTTGCCCGTCCACACACACCTAACGGTCAGAGAGCCTTTGATGCCCTGGCCACAGTAGGGGTTCTGCAGCACGAGTTACTGTAAGTTATTTGTCATTCATGAGCGGCCACACTATCTAAAGTGCTTCACTTTATTTTTCTGTCTGACAAGGGCCATCTTGCCTGTGTGCTTTTTTGATTTTGTGTGTCTGTCTGTCTGTCTGTCTGTCTGTCTCTGTCTGTCTGTCAGTGGGGTTGAGGCTCGTGTCCAGCGAGCAGAGGAACGGGCCCTAAAGGCAGAGGAGGCCCTCCAGGCTGCGCTGGAGAAGATCCAAGATCTGGAGAGACAGCTACAGGGCAGGCCCAGTCTGGAGGCCAAACGTAGGTCAACACCGTAACACACCTCTGTGATATGTCAACACACCTCTGTGATAGGTCAACACCGTAACACACCTCTGTGATAGGTCAACACCGTAACGCACCTCTGTGATAGGTCAACACACCTCTGTGATAGGTCAACACCGTAACACACCTCTGTGATAGGTCAACACCGTAACACACCTCTGTGATAGGTCAACACCGTAACACCTCTGTGATAGGTCAACACCGAAACACACCTGTGATAGGTCAACACACCTCTGTGATAGATCAACACTGTAACACACCTCTGTGATAGGTCAATACCGTAACACGCCTGTGATAGGTCAACACACCTCTGTGATAGGTCAACACCGTAACACACCTCTGTGATAGGTCAACACCATAACACACCTCTGTGATAGGTCAACACCATAACACACCTCTGTGATAGGTCAACACCATAACACACCTCTGTGATAGGTCAACACCATAACACACCTCTGTGATAGGTCAACACACCGCTGTGATAGGTCAACACCGTAACACCCCTTCAGTGATAGGTCAAAACTGTTGAATTTGTGTTTTGGACACTCATCCATACAATTTGCATTGCAGTGAGCAAGCAGTCTGTGGCAGCGTCTCCCAAGTCAAAGGTGTCCAGCCCTGAACCCAAACCAGTGAGTCAGAAGCCTGAGCCTAGCCCCAGACAAACCAAGCCCAAGAAACGCTGAACCCTGAAAACAGTACTGTAGCTTCAGATGTAATGTGAAACTGTGCTCCTCTGAGGATCCAACGTCTTTGTATTTGACAAACGAATAAACGCAAAGTGATGTCTAAGTATTGTATGACTTGGCGTTCAACAATGTTTAATCAGTTGCCTTTTTTGGGGTTGTTCTGTAATTTGCATGCTATTTGTTAAGCAATCATGTCCTTATAACAAGGTTATGTGACATTTTGTTCCCTCTATTGTCATGTTTATACTATATGGTTCCCTCTATAGTCATGTTTATACTATATGGTTCCCTCTCTATAGTCATGTTTATACTATATGGTTCCCTCTATAGTCATGTTTATACTATATGGTTCCCTCTCTATAGTCATGTTTATACTATATGGTTCCCTCTCTATAGTCATGTTTATACTATATGGTTCCCTCTATAGTCATGTTTATACTATATGGTTCCCTCTCTATAGTCATGTTTATACTATATGGTTCCCTCTATAGTCATGTGTATACTATATGGTTCCCTCTCTATAGTCATGTTTATACTATATGGTTCCCTCTATAGTCATGTGTATACTATATGGTTCCCTCTCTATAGTCATGTTTATACTATATGGTTCCCTCTCTATAGTCATGTTTATACTATATGGTTCCCTCTCTATAGTCATGTTTATACTATATGGTTCCCTCTCTATAGTCATGTTTATACTATATGGTTCCCTCTATAGTCATGTTTATACTATATGGTTCCCTCTCTATAGTCATGTTTATACTATATGGTTCCCTCTATAGTCATGTGTATACTATATGGTTCCCTCTCTATAGTCATGTTTATACTATATGGTTCCCTCTATAGTCATGTGTATACTATATGGTTCCCTCTATAGTCATGTTTATACTATATGGTTCCCTCTCTATAGTCATGTTTATACTATATGGTTCCCTCTATAGTCATGTTTATACATTACATTACATTTAAGTCATTTAGCAGACGCTCTTATCCAGAGCGACTTACAAATTGGATACTATATGGTTCCCTCTATTGTCATGTTTATACTATATGGTTATTTTTCAATAATTATAATAATAATAATTATTATTATTTATTATGGACCCTATTTACCCTCATATTACCCTGTCTAATTCAGCTGGTTTGCAGTGTGTCGTCATCAGTATGTTGAATGAATCATACAATTAAAACCTATTTCTACTGAGTTATATAAAACAGAGTTATATTTTCACACTTCTTCAATCTGATATGAAGGGTGTATCTCAATCTTAAATGGTGTCCTCTCCTTGCTTCCTTCCCTTCATCAGCACTGATATGAAACAACTGGAGTGGCAAAATCAGGTTCCCTGGGACCCAACATGCAGCTCTTGCATCTGAATTAAGACGCTTCCCTTTGTCTGTCTACTTACTACATCATGGGCCATCGGTCTTTCTCTTTGGTCTCTCCTGTCAGAGTGGGATTGGCTGGAGCTGGGGTGGTTAAGCATCAGGGGGCAGGTCAGAGGGGATGGTGAGGGTGTGTAGCAGGAGGTGGACGGTGGCGGCGGCGGGGGGGAACCAGAGAGGGAGTCCAGGGAAAACTTCAGAGTCTCACAGGCTGCAACAATCACCTACAGGACAGGGAGGAGGGGAGGCTAGGGTTGGCAATGCTTGCTGTTTGGCTTTTTATGTTTATCATTCCTCCATTCTGACATACGTTGATGCCTGGACACACACCTCTTTCATTCCGTACTTTTATTTGAGCTTGTCTCAGCCTCTACAGCTAGACTATGCTGCAGCTCTTTGGGAGACGAAGGTCCTCTCTGAATTGAACACGGTGTAGCGGTGGGGGGCTGGCCAGCAAGTGACTAGAGTGTGAAGTAACACAAGCGTAGACCAAAATTGACCTTTCTCCTGGAAAACGCCATAGCGCCGGAAAACAATAAAACCAAAACCTAGCTCTTCTTTGAGCCTTTCTACACAGGTCTTCCGGTCCCTCTCTGCTACCGGACAGCTAAGCTGTTTACCGGCATATCCAACAAAAGAAAACAGAAATCCAACAGGCTTAATCTTACTGGGGTCAGGTCTAGGGCCAAATAACATCCGGTAGGTTCCTGTCCAGTTGGGTTCGAGATCCCTCCCAGCATTGGAGGGCTTTGTATGTCAGCTCTTGCTGCTCCAGGCCAAAAACAGATCTGGCTAAAGCCAGGTAAAAAATAATTAATAACACCACCCAACCTCCAAGCTAAGCTTTATTCTGGTGTGTGTCATTAGGCTCTTACTCTTCCAGGCCTACCTCTCTTCTGGCCAGCAGATGTCGCCAACGAGCAGGAATAGAACGGCCACACACCCACCCTTTCAGTCCATCACTATGGTGAAATGCGCACACAGTGGACACATGTTTTGGGAAATTCCAACATGTACCTGCTCCATTCACATAATGTTTTACGACACCAGCCTTTGAAAATTAACCAGCCTTTGAAAAGTTGTTGCGTTGTTTTGTTCAGGAAATGTTACAAATGCCCATTTGTAATCTGTCATTGATGATAGTCTTACATTTCTGCTCTGTCCATCTTGATCCCACATTGGCAAGCTACAGAATCAATAGCCACATGTAGATACAAAAGGCAGCATGATTCACTCTAGTGTTGAGAATATATACCACCACCCATTCACTCAAGTCCTTGGACACTCCATGTGATTCACACATCAGTGAGACTGCTCACAACCACATTCCATGAACAACCAAGGTCAATATCAAATGTCAATATCACACATAGGTTTAAGTACTATTTGAAATCATTTAAAATACATTATCTGTGCATGATGGAGCTTGCCTGGCTTAATGGACCAATTAATGGACCAATTAGATAGTTCAAACTGTAAACCCCACCTATATGGCACTCTAGTTCGGTTCGACTGAGCAAACAGTATTTGAACAATTTTAAATAGTATCTGATCCCAGGTCTGGAAAATATACAGACCTGTATCAAAGAGTGAACTGTAGGTTAGGTACCTGGATCTCCTGGGCAGTCCTCTTCCTGTCCAGAAGGATGTGGGTGAAGTTGTGGTGGGCTAAAATGAGGTGGCAGGTAGCCTAGCGGTTAAAAGTTAGGCCATTAACCGATAGGTCGCTGGTTTGAATCCCTGAGCCGACTAGGTGATGGTGCCTTTGAGCAAGGCACTTAAATGTAAACATCTCTGTCTGTCACCTGCAGCACGGCATTGACACTTGACAGGGCAGTCCAGCATAGAGCCATGTTCTCCTTTCAGTAAATATAACATTCCCTGCTCATCAGATCCTTGGTTACCACCTGGAAAAGATTCATGCTCAGAGAAAATTATATTTGAATATTTGATGTAGTTTGTGTTTCTCTGTAGAGTTGTCAGAGGAGTTACCGTACTGTGACCAATTGGATAACAATTGAGCATTTTTGGAAGGATTTCCACTTTCTAAAAGTGGGAGATATAAAAGTAGGCCTTGGTCCCTGAAGCAGTAGATAGGGATTGGTGAGGTACTGACTTACTGTGTAGTGTACAGTATAATGAACATATGGACAATGGAGGTTGTTCACAAGACTTGTGCTGTGGTAAATCTTACCAGTTACCTTTTCAAATCCATTTTAAACCCATTTGAGAAATTCAGAGAGATTTGTTTGATGCATGTCTCATCTCGCCTAAGACAATTCTTCCATGTTCTCATTTTCTTTTTGTCATTGTGTTTTCCTGTGTCACCATTTTACGAGTAACCCGCAAGGTGTGTCCCCAAGACAATCCAATTATTCGTAGAAACTATGAATGACTCGTTCAATGAGTCATCAAATAATATTATAATAACAAGTCCTCTGGGTCTCACTCGCAGTAAGTGAAGATCACAGCTCTCTCATACTCCCTCACAACCTGTCAATCAACACAGTGGCTATATGTCAATCAATTCTTGCCGTATCGGAATGACACAGAGAAGGACAGCCCACTGTGTTTGTCAATGAAATATACAAAGAACCAAACACCTTCTTACTCTAAAGTTTATATTATTCTTAAAAAATACATGGGCTTCTGAATCCTTGTAAATGTAGTCATTCACAAAATATTACATTTCAATGATGTGTGCCTACATAATACAATGATATGCTTACATAATACAATGATATGATTACATAATACAATGATATGCTTACATAATACAATGATATGTGCCTACATAATACAATTATATGCTTACACAATACAATTATATGCTTACATAATACAATGATATGCTTACATAATACAATTATATGCTTACATAATACAATGATATGCTTACATAATACAATTATATGCTTACACAATACAATTATATGCTTACATAATACAATGATATGCTTACATAATACAATTATATGATTACACAATACAATTATATGCTTACATAATACAATGATATGTGCCTACATAATACAATTATATGCTTACACAATACAATTATATGCTTACATAATACAATGATATGCTTACATAATACAATTATATGCCTACATAATACAATGATATGCTTACATAATACAATGATATGCTTACATAATACAATGATATGCTTACATAATGTAATGATATGATTACATAATACAATAAGGAAATCTACCATTTGATGAGTGCTGTTCAACTCAATGTGGAAAATAGTCAAACCCAGAAATACTTTAAGCAGAACTATTGCCTGAAACATTTTTACACAGTCAACGTCAAGGTTTATACTATACTATACATCCTGTGTGTAATACGCGTCGTCTGTCTACAGTGAGGGAAGGTGGAAAAAGCTTACCTTCACACAGACCCAGTTGGAGATGACATCATGAGTAGTGACTCACACACTCCAAGACTCCACGACTTCAAGATTGGTGGAGACAAATAACAACATTCAGACTTACAGTACATTAACTTACTGCTCAGTACATTCAGACCTACTGCAGAGTACATTCAGACCTACTGCACAGTACATTCAGACCTACTACAGAGTACATTCAGACCGACTGCAGCGTACATTCAGACATACTGCAGAGTACATTCAGACCTTCTGCAGAGTACATTCAGACCTACTGCAGAGTACATTCAGACCTACTGCAGAGTACATTCAGACCTACTGCAGAGTACATTCAGACATACTGCACAGTACATTCAGACCTACTGCACAGTACATTCAGATTTACTGCACAGTACATTCAGACCTACTGCAGAGTACATTCAGACATACTGCAGAGTACATTCAGACCTACTGCAGAGTACATTCAGACCTACTGCAGAGTACATTCAGATTTACTGCACAGTACATTGACTTACAGTACACTGCATTCAGATGTACTGTACAGTAACAGTAAACTAAGGTCCTTTCAAATAAATTATAATTGAAAATAAAAAAAATAGGGCCCGTATTCACAAAGTGTCTCAGAGTAGGAGTGCTCATTTAGGATCAGCTCCTCCCTCTTATTCATTATGTTTTCTAAACTCTGTCAATCACCACATCCTCATCGGCAGACTCGATAGCCTTGGTTTCTCAAATGATTGCCTCGCCTGGTTCACCAACTACTTCTCTGATAGAGTTCAGTGTGTCAAATCGGGGGGCCTGTTGTTCGGGCCTCTGGCAGTCTCTATGGGGGTGCCACCGGGTTCAATTCTTGGGCCGACTCTCTTCTCTGTATACATCAATGATGTCGCTCTTGCTGCTGGAGAGTCTCTGATCCACCTCTACGCAGACGACACCATTCTGTATACTTCTGGCCCTTCTTTGGACACTGTGTTAACAACCCTCCAGATGAGCTTCAATGCCATACAACTCTCCTTCCGTGGCCTCCAACTGCTCTTAAATACAAGTAAAACTAAATGCATGCTCTTCAACCGATCGCTGCCCGCACCTGCCCGCCCGTCCAGCATCTCTAGTCTTGACGGTTCTGACTTAGAATATGTGGACAACTACAAATACCTAGGTGTCTGGTTAGACTGTAAACTCTCCTTCCAGACTCACATCAAACATCTCCAATCCAAAATTAAATCTAGAATCAGCTTCCTATTTCGCAACAAAGCATCCTTCACTCATGCTGTTAAACATACCCTCGTAAAACTGACCATCCTACCGATCCTTGACTTCGGCGACGTCATTTACAAAATAGCCTCCAATACCCTACTCAATAAATTGGATGCAGTCTATCACAGTGTAATCCGTTTTGTCACCAAAGCCCCATGTACTACCCACCACTGCGACCTGTACGCTCTCGTTGGCTGGCCCTCGCTTCATACTCATTGCCAAACCCACTGACTCCAGGTCATCTACAAGTCTCTGCTAGGTAAAGTCCCCCCTTATCTCAGCTCACTGGTCACCATAGCAGCACCCACCTGTAGCACGCGCTCCAGCAGGTATATCTCTCTGGTCACCCCCAAAACCAATTCCTCCTTTGGCTGATCTTTGTGCTTGGGTCTGGGAGTCACTGTTGGGAATGTGCAGACTCAGATGTTTGTGCTTGGGTCCGGGAGTCACTGTTGGGAAGGTGCAGACTCAGATGTTTGTGCTTGGGTCCGGGAGTCACTGTTGGGAAGGTGCAGACTCAGATGTTTGTGCTTGGGTCCGGGAGTCACTGTTGGGAATGTGCAGACTCAGATGTTTGTGCTTGGGTCTGGGAGTCACTGTTGGGAATGTGCAGACTCAGATGTTTGTGCTTGGGTCGACTCAGATGTTTGTGCTTGGGTCCGGGAGTCACTGTTGGGAATGTGCAGACTCAGATGTTTGTGCTTGGGTCTGGGAGTCACTGTTGGGAAGGTGCAGACTCAGATGTTTGTCTTTTCCAAAAAGGTGTTGGTTTTTAGTACAGGAAAGACACACATCCTCCCAGACATAATTTAATTAAACTGTAAATTAAGTATTTGACCTACATTTCCCCTTCTGTAATGAATTCTCATCAAGGCCCTCACCTAGGCCAAGAAACAAAGTATTTTAGTTTATTATAAATTATTAGATTTGATAAACAAATGATTGAATAGTCTGTCATTCATATGTCTTATTATTGTTCATTAATATTAGGCTATTAATTATGGCTCCGTTGTTTCAGCTTTTGAAATAATTAATTGTTTTAATATAATAATTGTATTGTAATCATAGTTGTAGTAACTTTTGTAGATGTATGTAATAACTTTTGATAACGTTAAGCAACTTGCCATGGCAATAACAAGGTTAATCGTGATTTTGGAAGTGATTTTGTCTGTATTTGCTCGCCATACTTGCACGTACACGTGAGTGTTCGTGATTCGAGAAAATGTGTCTTAAGTGAGTAAACCATTCAATTTTCCTATTTTCCTTCCTTTGGAAGAAAACATGTGTTCTGAGACTACTAGGTGTGAATAAGCCAAATGCATTGAAAAAAATCGAAATTAATCTTTAAGTAGTAGTAGTTATCTTCTAACTGTATGGCTCGTGACGTGCTCTGATTTTGTCTCGCTAGTGTGGTGGAATGTATCTCTGGTCCAGCACGTTACTAACGCCCTGCACCAGAGCTAAGTGGAATGTATCTCTGGTCCAGCACGTTACTAACGCCCTGCACCAGAGCTAAGTGGAATGTATCTCTGGTCCAGCACGTTACTAACGCCCTGCACCAGAGCTAAATGTGGTCCAGCACGTTACTAACGCCCTATCTCTGGTCCAGCACGTTACTAACGCCCTGCACCAGAGCTAAGTGGAATGTATCTCTGGTCCAGCACGTTACTAACGCCCTGCACCAGAGCTAAGTGGAATGTATCTCTGGTCCAGCACGTTACTAACGCCCTGCACCAGAGCTAAGTGGAATGGAACACCGCTAACCACCTGTTTCAGCTGTGCTAATTGATGCTATTTGGACAATGTTGGCTACATGCTGTTAACGAATTGAATCCATGAATTTATCTGCACCTGCAGACTTCAGACGAGTACCGTGGAATAAATTGACAGGCTGATTGACATGTAGGAAAGGTTGGTCTTGACGAGTTGTTAGTGTAAGTTAGCTAAAATATGGAAACTGAATGCTTGTTGAAATAGGCTAGCTTTTTTTTGTGAGGAACCTACAGTACTTTGATGAAATACGTTTCACATTGTGACGGCTTGTAACAGTCGTTAGCCTAATTAGCTAGTTGGTCCAATGGGGGGTGGATTATTTGCACATTTCAGTGTTTATTTTTCAGAAAATGCATTAGTTAGCTAAACTGTAGCCTCTGTCAAGTCTCGCAGAATGACCCAGGAGCAGTTGCTTTCGAGCCTGAAGAAGGATGTGCGCTCCCTGCTCATCTCAGCCAAGCAGGGCCTGACCCCAGATCAGTTGAAGAGAGACTACATCAACATGCTGGGCCACCCCGTGCCCCTGAGGATCCTTGGCTTCCGCAACGTGCTGGACATGATCCGCGAGATGCCCGACGTGGTGCATATCCTCTATCTGGGAGATGGCAGCATAGTGCTGAAGGGTAAGTACTGAGTACTCGTCCCACTGTTGATTTGCTGACTGTTATGTCAAAGCAAGTTTGTTTTGTCTTTAACACGTGACATTACAGGCAGAATTGTTTTGGTACACAGCATGCTATAGTTTTCATATTTGTTGACAAGAGGTACATTTTGCCTCATGCTTGGGTATAGTATGCACAGTGTCAGGAGAGGAAGAATATACCAGAACACAGATATCAATTCAACTCCAGCATATCAACCCATCACTCCAGTGGCATACCGTATTTTGAAGGTAGTTTTCCGCAAGGTCTGAGCAAGGCTTTTTTGCAGGCTGAGAGAAAATATTTTACAGCAAATGTTCTGTAATTCTAAACATTTTTGCCAAGACTTATGACCAGTTCTGTACATATGCTATCTGGGAAGGAGGGGGGGGTGACCTCCAGGGGGCCCCAACCAACATTATTTGTTGATTTTTTTTTTTGGGGGGCGGGGGTCCCCAGAGCCTGTGGGCCCTCCTGCCTTGCAGGGGGGGGTCGGGGGGTCCCCAGAGCCTGTGGGCCCTCCTGCCTTGCAGGGGGGGGGGGGTCCCCAGAGCCTGTGGGCCCTCCTGCCTTGCAGGGGGGGGGGGGTCGGGGCGGGGGTCCCCAGAGCCTGTGGGCCCTCCTGCCTTGCAGGGGGGAGCGGGAGGTCCCCAGAGCCTGTGGGCCCTCCTGCCTTGCAGGGGGGGGTCTATTTTTTTCC
Source organism: Oncorhynchus gorbuscha (assembly GCF_021184085.1). Classification (NCBI taxonomy): domain Eukaryota; kingdom Metazoa; phylum Chordata; class Actinopteri; order Salmoniformes; family Salmonidae; genus Oncorhynchus; species Oncorhynchus gorbuscha. The sequence goes on from NC_060174.1 coordinate 15,031,589, forward strand.
ACCAGTGCATCTTTTTTCCCCCATTCTGCAGCAGTGGCTGATGACGCCACCAGAGGCATAGTGGAGTTGGTGGCCAAGCAGCGCAGTGCCAAGAAGACCCCTGCTCAGCGTGGCTTCTTCTCGCCACGCTACCAGCATCACAACCCCATGGTCCTGCCGCGGCGTGGTCGTGCACCCCCGGCCCTGCCGGCTCAACTCCGGGCCCAGCTCCACCAGCTGCTCTCCCATGGGGCCGTGGGTTTATCGGAGCTGGAGACAGCCTTCGTCCGCCGCTTCGGCTTCCCTTTACGTGTCAACAACTACGGTTTCTATTCCATCGCCGAGATGCTGGCGGCGGCCGCCGACCTGGTGGCAGTCACACAAAGCAGGATGGGCTCCCAGCTGTCCCTCAGGGGGGCAGTGGTGGCATCACGGAGGACCGGACCTATAAAGCCGTTATTCCCATTGAAGCAGACGTTCCAAACTGTTCCTATCGTAAGGCAGATGACCCAGGCAAACTCAGGTTGGTTGGTCCCACAGTGAAAGCTATAACTCCATTTCAAGCATATAGTGTTGAATTTAATTGATTGCTGCTCATCTGTTTTATATATCCAGTCCCAGTAGAAAGACACACCATGGAGTCCAGTACTCCGAATCCAGTGTCCAATACTCAGAATCTTGTGGTACCAGCGCCACTCCCTGAGGCTGCAGTCCTTAACAGCCCAGAGGGGGACCAGGGCTCTCTGCCAATGGATTACACAACACCACAGCCTGAACCTGAACCCACGCAGGACGGACAACTGTTTCAGAAGTGTGTCATCAAGGTGTGTATAGTGCTGTCTGTAGCTCTGTGGTGTGTGTTCAGCCACGTAAAAATAGTTTCCCCCGTGATCTGGTTTTTGATTGGGTGGAAAGCCTGCCAACGTAACATTCAGATCTGCCAACATCAGGCTTACAACCAAGTTACTGTGCTGTATATTGGGTCTGTGCTTTTGCTGAAGCTTTAGAGGGCAAAAGTCCTGATTTTTAGAGAAGGGAATCTAATGTGCTTCTGAATAGCAGTAGTGAAAAGTAGAACAAATGCCTTGTAGCCCCTCCCCTTTGTCATGTTTTGCTTGTGTTGATTGGCAGCTGGAGGAGGAGCTTAGGCAGCGTATTCTGGAGAACGGGGAAGCGGGCACTGTCAGTCCAGAACTAAAGGCCAAGCTTCGGCAGGTCAGTCCACTGGTTGCATCCCAATGAGCACCCTATTCCCTTTATAGTACACTACTATTGACCAGGGCACATATAGTACACTACTATTGACCAGGGCACATATAGTACACTACTATTGACCAGGGCCAATTTTTACCAGGGTTCATATAGTACACTACTATTGACCAGGGCCCATTTTACCAGGGTTCATATAGTACACTACTATTGACCAGGGCCAATTTTTTACCAGGGTTCATATAGTACACTACTATTGACCAGGGCACATATAGTACACTACTATTGACCAGGGCCAATTTTTACCAGGGTTCATATAGTACACTACTATTGACCAGGGCACATATAGTACAATACTATTGACCAGGGCACATATAGTACACTACTATTGACCAGGGCCAATTTTTACCAGGGTTCATATAGTACACTACTATTGACCAGGGCCAATTTTTACCAGGGTTCATATAGTACACTACTATTGACCAGGGCCAATTTTTACCAGGGGTCATATAATACACTACTATTGACCAGGGCCAATTTTTACCAGGGTTCATATAGTACACTACTATTGACCAGGGCCAATTTTTACCAGGGGTCATATAATACACTACTATTGACCAGGGACAATTTTACCAGGGTTCATATAGTACACTACTATTGACCAGGGTCAATTTTACCAGGGTTCATATAATACACTACTATTGACCAGGGCACCATATAAGAAATAGGGTGCCATTTGGGACACATGCTGTCTTCACCTAAATACCAAATCCATCTAATGACAGTAGAGATTCTAACACGACGAACCTTCCATATAGGTTGTAGCCCAAAGCAGTGAGGGACTGTCCGTCCACGATCTCCCTGCAGAATTCAAGGTATTTTATACTGACAAATCAAATACATTTCCTTTGGAATGCCTACATACTAGCCAATGCCGAATGAAGACTAATCATTTTTGATTTTTTTTAAATCACCAAGTATTACTTCTTGTTAGTGTCTTGTATGTTGCTGTGACCTTTGTTGCCCTTATGACCCACGGTTGACCCCAGAGGGTGTTTGGGGAGGAGCTGCCGGTGGTCCAGAGTGGCTTCCTGAGTACCACGGAGATGGTGGGTGCCCTGAGCGACACGCTCTACCTGCGGCCCATGGCGGGTGACGAGGGCAACCACTGGGTGGTCATGGACATCCAGAATGCCCCTGGACACACAACGCCTCAACAACCAGGTCTGCTACACTCCTCTGGCTTTAACCTAGGATCAGATTACACCATTACCAATCCTCAAATGAACCATCAGGGGGGTAAACAAATATCAGACCTTAGATCATTGGTTAGAGGGAAATATCTGGTTCACACACACACCTATCCACTTTATTCCTAGCCATATGATAGTTCAGGACAATCACATTTTGATTACTAACTCATTGTTATAACCAAAAAGTAACTTTTGCTGCCCATTTAAGATTCAACAAAACAGGTATTTTTGGGTCTAAGTGTGTCATGACTGATCTCATTCAATATGTCACTTTGGTATTATTTGTGTGGTAGGAACGGCGGAGCCCGAAGGCCCCGTTGAGGGTGTCAAGGCTCTGAACCCGTCAGGTACGGGCTACTATTTCAGCTGTGAGGAGTCTCCCTGGGAGGGAGAGGGAGGCGAGACCAAGCCCAACTTGGAGGAAGACCTGGAGCTCCGCATCACCAAGACCTTCTACCAGGTGAGCTGGAGCCTGGGGAAAGGAAGGTCACAACGCTCAAAGTCCTGATAAAATACATTTAGTGTGTACGTGCTGGGCACAAATGAAAGCCTGCACCCATTGCTGCAGTTTAACAGACAGGAAAATCTGTCTCGCTATGGTCCATTATCTGTAGAATGTGTTTATGTATACTTGTTCACATGCATAAGAGTGTACACACATATTCTGTTTATGGCTGCTTCCCTCAGATGGTGGATATGTACGGCTCGTTGCCGGTGCGTTGTCGGCGTGGGGCGGTGATTCCCCCGGACGCCATGCGGGGCCAGAGGCTGAGGGCCCCCACGTGCAAGGGCCCTCGGGAGCTGGTGGCCGTGCTGGTGGAGCATGTGGAGTCTCCCTCGAACTTCTACATCCGCTTTGATGAGAGCCAAGAGGCCCGCGCCCTGGAGAACATGATGATTGAGATGAGGTGAACAACAGCCCTCTGCTGGACTGGAAGGATAGGGAGGAGAGGCTTCCCTGCCTCAGTGGCTGGGATTTGACATGTAGTCCAATTGGCTTATTTGGTATGAATGTGTAGTAACTGTTCATATCTAGTAGTCGTCCACTGTGTTACCCTCAACTAGCTCATGTGTTTTTAGGTCAATGCACATGAAAGAGTAGAGACTAGGGGTGTAAGCAACTGAATGCTATGTGGTGGTGCTCTCTTGTCCTCCCTCTATCCCACTTTCTCTTTCCCCTCCCTCCCTCCAGGAGCTGCTACACCTGTCCCGAGGTGTTGGAGCGTTACCGTCTGCCGGAGCGCTACGTGCGTACAGGCCAGGTGTGCTGCGTGGCGCCCCAGGGCATCTGGTTCTACCGCGTGGTGGTTCACCGTGTCGTCAACAACACCCATGCAGAGGTCTACTACGTGGACTTTGGAGACCTCACCACTGTCCAGAGGAGCAGCCTCAACTTCCTCAAGTAGGACTGTGATCAAATGACACCATATTTCCGATATACAGGGTTTGTAAGGTCATGAAAATCCTGGAAAAGTCATACAATTTTAAAATGATGTTTTCCAATCCTGGAAAAGTTTTGGGAATTAATCAAATCTGAAACGTTTTGGAAAAGTAATGGTAATTAATTTCAAAATGTCTGTTAATGTAATTTATTTAGGCACATTATCATATCAGCCAGGATCTTTAGTGTGTCTATGTTAGAGGGACAGTTGGACATTGCAGCAGCAGGTAGGCCTTTAGAATATGATGGAGAACAGACTAATAACTTGGTAGCCAATTCAAAACATATCTTGTACCCGCTCGGTAACTGTTAACCTATTATTAGCGTGTATTCATTTTTTCCTCATGTTCCAAAACACTTTCCAACGACAATTGCGAACAAGGACATAGAAAGTTAACCTTTTTGACGAAACAAACAATTCACGCTGTTGGATTAGTTGGGATTCGGGTCAATTGCGGTGAATCGAATCATGTGAATCGCAAACAGTCATTTTAGAAAAAAATATATCTAGCCTTTCTTTTGGATTATGTGGCTTCAAAACTAGTTTTGTAGATTCTTCCAGTTGATTTGGACATCCAATGTAGGGGACATTGCAACTCAATAGATGCTTGTCAGCCTGCTAAGTAAACACTTATTCTAAGTTAGCTAAGATGCATAGTGAAGTTACATTTCCTCAAGTCCATTTTTGGTCTGGTTGAATATAAAGATTTATAGCCTACCATTGCCATTTAATCTTTGATATATTGAATCAGCGAATGATTTCAAAAGGCATAATACGTATTTGATTGTTTGGTCAAAAGTCATTAAATTCCATCTGTCAAAATGTGTTTGAACCCTGTATATCGTGCACTACTATTGACCAGCCATTGGGGACAAATCCCCTGTCCACAACCAACCCCTTTCCCCTTGCCCGTGTCATAGATCTGAAAGGACTGGATCAAAATCAAATCTAGAGCCGGCTTTCTATTCCGCAACAAAGCCTTCTTCAGTCACGCCGCCAAGCTTACCCTAGTAAAACTGACTATCCTACCGATCATCGACTTCGGCGATGTCATCTACAAAATTGCTTCCAACACTCTACTCAGCAAACTGGATGCAGTTTATCACAGTGCCATCCGTTTTGTTACTAAAGCACCTTATACCACCCACCACTGCGACCTGTATGCTCTAGTTGGCTGGCCCTTGCTACATACTCGTCGCCAGACCCACTGGCTCCAGGTCATCTACAAGTCCATGCTAGGTAAAGCTCCGCCTTATCTCAGTTCACTGGTCACGATGGCAACACCCACCCGTAGCACGCGCTCCAGCAGGTGTATCTCACTGATCATCCCTAAAGCCAACACCTCATTTGGCCGCCTTTCGTTCCAGTTCTCTGCTGCCTGTGACTGGAACGAATTGCAAAAATCGCTGAAGTTGGAGACTTATCTCCCTCACCAACTTCAAACATCTGCTATCTGAGCAGCTAACCGATCGCTGCAGCTGTACATAGTCTATCGGTAAATAGCCCACCCATTTTCACCTACCTCATCACCATACTGTTTTTATTTATTTACTTTTCTTCTCTTTTGCACACCAATATCTCTACCTGTACATGACCATCTGATCATTTATCACTCCAGTGTTAATCTGCTAAATTGTAATTATTCGCCTACCTCATGCCTTTTGCACACAATTTTTTTTCTACTGCGTTATTGACTTGTTAATTGTTTACTCCATGTGTAACTCTGTCTGTTCACACTGCTATGCTTTATCTTGGCCAGGTCGCAGTTGCAAATGAGAACTTGTTCTCAACTAGCCTACCTGGTTAAATAAAGGTGAAATAAAAATAAATGTAAAAAACTGGATAGATCGTGTGTAATTTGGGACGTAGCCTGTGGTCATGTCCAGAACCCTAGACCCCTACTCCTTAGGCACTTGTCTAAGATCTTGTCTAGATCTGAGAGGACTGGCTAGGTAGTGCACTGAAAAGGGAATAGGGTGTCATTTGGGATGAAGACAATGTTTTCCTTTCTTTTGCCCACTAATCATCAGCTGTAGAACTGAGAAGGAAAGATATTGGAAGTGACTGTTTGTATCCCTAGTATCTGATGTCACCATGTGTTGATCAATGCGTTACTCTGTGCAAGGTGGTAACAGAGAGAGTTTTGTCTATCCCCCTCAGGTCTTGTTACTCAGAGCTCCCAGCACAAGCAGTCCCGTCATCGCTGGCTGGAATCAAGCCTTTCGGTGTAAGACCTTCTACGCGACTGTTTACACAATCTACCTTCTGTGGACACAGATTTATGAATTAAGTGTCTCGAGTATGATTACTGATTTAGGATCAGATCCCCCCCCACCCCGCTGTCCATATAATATCAAAGAAATCCTATATCAGTACTACTTCTCTGAGAGGCTTAATACATACAGTCTCTGGTCTGAGAAGTACTGAAACTCGCCCTCTTAATACATAGTCTCTGGTCTGAGAAGAACTGAAACTCGCCCTCTTAATACATACAGTCTCTGGTCTGAGAAGAACTGAAACCTGCCCTCTTAATACATAGTCTCTGGTCTGAGAAGAACTGAAACCCACCGTGTGTTTCTCCTCCCAGGGCAGCTGGAGTGCCAACGCCAAGACCTCCTTCCAGAAGCTATGTTGTGACCGTACCCTGGTGGCAGCCCTGCATGGCTACCACGCCGACTTCCTGCAGCTCTTTCTGTGCGACACACACACCGAGGAGGACGTGTACATCCACAGCGCCCTGCAGGCCCAGGGCCATGGGCTCTGCTGCGCACCCACAGTCAGCGCAGCGGTCAGTCACGTGCTGAACATACAAACCTATCAAATGTCAAGGCATTTCCCATTTAGTTATTCAATGATCCAATGCAATCTCCCATAACCTTCTCTTCATCCCATATGTCCTCTCAGTTGTGTAACCAGTTCAACCCAGTGAGCCTCTATCTGGGCGAAGGCGTGTTCGGCGAGGGAATGGAAATAGAGGACGAGGACCCCACCCTGGAGCCTTGCCACGAAGCCACCACCATCACTTTCCAGCACAACACCACCCAACCCCTGTCCAAGAGCTCCCCTTGCCCCACTCACACGGTACAGAGAGAGAGAGAGAGAAATATATATCAACAGAGAGAGAGTAGCAGCAGCCCCAGCGTTAGTATCAGCAGTAGTAGCAGTAGCCCCAGCGTTAGTAGTAGCAGCAGTAGTAGCAGTAGCCCCAGCGTTAGTAGTAGCAGCAGTAGTAGCAGTAGCCCCAGCGTTAGTAGTAGCAGCAGTAGTAGCAGTAGCCCCAGCGTTAGTAGTAGCAGCAGTAGTAGCAGCAGCCCCAGCGTTAGTAGCAGCAGTAGTAGCAGCAGCCCCAGCGTTAGTAGCAGCAGTAGTAGCAGCAGCCCCAGCGTTAGTAGCAGCAGTAGTAGCAGCAGCCCCAGCGTTAGTAGCAGCAGTAGTAGCAGCAGCCCCAGCGTTAGTAGCAGCAGTAGTAGCAGCAGCCCCAGCGTTAGTAGCAGCAGTAGTAGCAGCAGCCCCAGCGTTAGTAGCAGCAGTAGCAGCAGCCCCAGCGTTAGTAGCAGTAGTAGCAGCAGCCCCAGCGTTAGTAGCAGTAGTAGCAGCAGCCCCAGCGTTAGTAGCAGTAGTAGTAGCAGCCCCAGCGTTAGTAGTAGTAGCAGCAGCACCAGCGTTAGTAGTAGTAGTAGTTAGTAGTAGAAGTAGTAGTAGCAGCCCCAGCGTTAGTAGCAGCAGTAGTAGCAGCAGCCCCAGCGTTAGTAGCAGCAGTAGTAGCAGCAGCCCCAGCGTTAGTAGCAGCAGTAGTAGTAGCAGCCCCAGCGTTAGTAGCAGCAGTAGTAGTAGCAGCCCCAGCGTTAGTAGCAGCAGTAGTAGTAGCAGCCCCAGCTTTAGTAGCAGCAGTAGTAATAGTAGTAGTAGTAGCAGCCCCAGCTTTAGTAGCAGCAGTAGTAATAGTAGTAGTAGTAGCAGCCCCAGCGTTAGTAGCAGCAGTAGTAGTAGTAGCAGTAGTAGTAGCAGCCTCAGCGTTAGTAGTAGTAGCAGCAGTAGTAGTAGCAGCCCCAGCTTTAGTAGCAGCAGTGGTAGTAGCAGCCCCAGCTTTAGTAGCAGCAGTGGTAGTAGCAGCCCCAGCTTTAGTAGCAGCAGTGGTAGTAGCAGCCCCAGCTTTAGTAGCAGCAGTGGTAGTAGCAGCCCCAGCTTTAGTAGCAGCAGTAGTAGTAGCAGCCCCAGCTTTAGTAGCAGCAGTAGTAGCAGTAGTAGTAGCAGCCTCAGCGTTAGTAGTAGCAGCAGTAGTAGCAGTAGCAGTAGTAGTAGCAGCCCCAGCTTTAGTAGCAGCAGTGGTAGTAGCAGCCCCAGCTTTAGTAGCAGCAGTGGTAGTAGCAGCCCCAGCTTTAGTAGCAGCAGTGGTAGTAGCAGCCCCAGCGTTAGTAGCAGCAGTAGTAGTAGCAGCCCCAGCGTTAGTAGCAGCAGTAGTAGTAGCAGCCCCAGCTTTAGTAGCAGCAGTAGTAGTAGCAGCCCCAGCGTTAGTAGCAGCAGTGGTAGTAGCAGCCCCAGCTTTAGTAGCAGCAGTGGTAGTAGCAGCCCCAGCTTTAGTAGCAGCAGTGGTAGTAGCAGCCCCAGCTTTAGTAGCAGCAGTGGTAGTAGCAGCCCCAGCTTTAGTAGCAGCAGTGGTAGTAGCAGCCCCAGCTTTAGTAGCAGCAGTTTTAGTAGCAGCCCCAGCTTTAGTAGCAGCAGTAGTAGCAGCAGCCCCAGCGTTAGTAGTAGCAGCCCCAGCTTTAGTAGTAGTAGTAGCAGCCCCAGCTTTAGTAGTAGTAGTAGCAGCCCCAGCTTTAGTAGTAGTAGTAGCAGCCCCATCTTTAGTAGTAGTAGTAGTAGCAGCCCCAGCTTTAGTAGTAGTAGTAGTAGCAGCCCCAGCTTTAGTAGTAGTAGTAGTAGCAGCCCCAGCTTTAGTAGTAGTAGTAGTAGCAGCCCCAGCTTTAGTAGTAGTAGTAGTAGCAGCCCCAGCTTTAGTAGTAGTAGCAGCCCCAGCTTTAGTAGTAGTAGCAGCCCCAGCTTTAGTAGTAGTAGCAGCCCCAGCTTTAGTAGTAGTAGCAGCCCCAGCTTTAGTAGTAGTAGCAGCCCCAGCTTTAGTAGTAGTAGTAGTAGCAGCCCCAGCTTTAGTAGTAGTAGTAGTAGCAGCCCCAGCTTTAGTAGTAGTAGTAGTAGCAGCCCCAGCTTTAGTAGTAGTAGTAGTAGCAGCCCCAGCTTTAGTAGTAGTAGTAGTAGCAGCCCCAGCTTTAGTAGTAGTAGTAGTAGCAGCCCCAGCTTTAGTAGTAGTAGTAGTAGTAGCAGCCCCAGCTTTAGTAGTAGTAGTAGTAGTAGCAGCCCCAGCTTTAGTAGTAGTAGTAGTAGTAGCAGCCCCAGCTTTAGTAGTAGTAGTAGTAGTAGCAGCCCCAGCTTTAGTAGTAGTAGTAGTAGTAGTAGCCCCAGCTTTAGTAGTAGTAGTAGTAGCAGCCCCAGCTTTAGTAGTAGTAGTAGCAGCCCCAGCTTTAGTAGTAGTAGTAGCAGCCCCAGCTGTAGTAGTAGTAGCAGCCCCAGCTGTAGTAGTAGTAGTAGTAGCAGCCCCAGCTTTAGTTTAGTAGTAGTAGTAGTAGCAGCCCCAGCTTTAGTAGTAGTAGTAGTAGCAGCCCCAGCTTTAGTAGTAGTAGTAGTAGCAGCCCCAGCTTTAGTAGTAGTAGTAGTAGTAGTAGCCCCAGCTTTAGTAGTAGTAGTAGTAGTAGCAGCCCCAGCTTTAGTAGTAGTAGTAGTAGTAGCAGCCCCAGCTTTAGTAGTAGTAGCAGCCCCAGCTTTAGTAGTAGTAGTAGTAGCAGCCCCAGCTTTAGTAGTAGTAGTAGTCGCAGCCCCAGCTTTAGTAGTAGTAGTAGTCGCAGCCCCAGCTTTAGTAGTAGTAGTAGTAGCAGCCCCAGCTTTAGTAGTAGTAGTAGTAGCAGCCCCAGCTTTAGTAGTAGTAGTAGTAGTAGCAGCCCCAGCTTTAGTAGTAGTAGTAGTAGCAGCCCCAGCTTTAGTAGTAGTAGTAGTAGCAGCCCCAGCTTTAGTAGTAGTAGTAGTAGCAGCCCCAGCTTTAGTAGTAGTAGTAGTAGCAGCCCCAGCTTTAGTAGTAGTAGTAGTAGCAGCCCCAGCTTTAGTAGTAGTAGCAGCCCCAGCTTTAGTAGTAGTAGTAGTAGTAGTAGTAGTAGTAGCAGCCCCAGCTTTAGTAGTAGTAGCAGCCCCAGCTTTAGTAGTAGTAGTAGTAGTAGTAGTAGTAGTAGTAGCAGCCCCAGCTTTAGTAGTAGTAGTAGTAGTAGCAGCCTCAGCTTTAGTAGTAGTAGTAGCAGCCCCAGCTTTAGTAGCAGCAGTAGTAGTAGTAGCAGCCCCAGCTTTAGTAGTAGTAGTAGTAGCCCCAGCTTTAGTAGTAGTAGTAGCAGCCCCAGCTTTAGTAGCAGCAGTAGCAGCCCCAGCTTTAGTAGCAACAGTAGTAGTAGTAGTAGCCCCAGCTTTAGTAGCAGCAGTAGTAGTAGTAGTAGCCCCAGCTTTAGTAGCAGCAGTAGTAGTAGTAGCAGCCCCAGCTTTAGTAGCAGCAGTAGTAGCAGCCCCAGCTTTAGTAGCAGCAGTAGTAGCAGCCCCAGCTTTAGTAGTAGCAGTAAGTAGCAGCCCCAGCTTTAGTAGTAGCAGTAAGTAGCAGCCCCAGCTTTAGTAGTAGCAGTAAGTAGCAGCCCCAGCTTTAGTAGCAGCAGTAAGTAGCAGCCCCAGCTTTAGTAGCAGCAGTAAGTAGCAGCCCCAGCTTTAGTAGCAGCAGTAAGTAGCAGCCCCAGCTTTAGTAGCAGCAGTAAGTAGCAGCCCCAGCTTTAGTAGCAGCAGTAAGTAGCAGCCCCAGCTTTAGTAGCAGCAGTAAGTAGCAGCCCCAGCTTTAGTAGCAGCAGTAAGTAGCAGCCCCAGCTTTAGTAGCAGCAGTAAGTAGCAGCCCCAGCTTTAGTAGCAGCAGTAGTAGTAGTAGTAGCAGCCCCAGCTTTAGTAGCAGCAGTAGTAGTAGTAGTAGCAGCCCCAGCTTTAGTAGCAGCAGTAGTAGTAGTAGTAGCAGCCCCAGCTTTAGTAGCAGTAGTAGTAGCAGCAGTAGTAGTAGTAGCAGCCCCGGTTTAGTAGCTTTAGTTAGTAGCAGTAGTGGCAGCAGCCCCAGCGTTAGTAGCAGCAGCCCCAGCGTTAGTAGCAGCAGTAGTAGCAGCAGCCCCAGCGTTAGCAGCAGCAGTAGTAGTAGAAGCCCCAGCGTTAGCAGCAGCAGTAGTAGCAGCAGCCCCAGCGTTAGCAGCAGCAGCAGTAGTAGCAGCAGCCCCAGCGTTAGTAGTAGTAGCAGCAGCAGCAGTAGTAGCAGCAGCCCCAGCGTTAGTAGCAGCAGCCCCAGCGTTAGTAGCAGCAGTAGTAGCAGCAGCCCCAGCGTTAGTAGCAGCAGTAGTAGCAGCAGCCCCAGCGTTAGTAGCAGCAGTAGTAGCAGCAGCCCCAGCGTTAGTAGCAGCAGTAGTAGCAGCAGCCCCAGCGTTAGTAGCAGCAGTAGTAGCAGCAGCCCCAGCGTTAGTAGCAGCAGTAGTAGCAGCAGCCCCAGCGTTAGTAGCAGCAGTAGTAGCAGCAGCCCCAGCGTTAGTAGCAGCAGCCCCAGCGTTAGTAGCAGCAGTAGTAGCAGCAGCCCCAGCGTTAGTAGCAGCAGTAGTAGCAGCAGCCCCAGCGTTAGTAGCAGCAGTAGTAGCAGCAGCCCCAGCGTTAGTAGCAGCAGTAGTAGCAGCAGCCCCAGCGTTAGTAGCAGCAGTAGTAGCAGCAGCCCCAGCGTTAGTAGCAGCAGTAGTAGCAGTAGCCCCAGCAGTAGTAGCAGTAGCCCCAGCAGTAGTAGCAGTAGCCCCAGCAGTAGTAGCAGTAGCCCCAGCAGTAGTAGCAGTAGCCCCAGCGTAGTAGCAGTAGCCCCAGCAGTAGTAGCAGTAGCCCCAGCAGTAGTAGCAGTAGGCCCAGCAGTAGTAGCAGTAGCCCCAGCAGTAGTAGCAGTAGCCCCAGCGTTAGTAGCAGCAGTAGTAGCAACAGCCCCAGCATTAGTAGCAGCAGTAGTAGCAGTAATAGCAGCAGCCCCAGCGTTAGTAGCAGCAGTAGTAGCAGTAATAGCAGCAGCCCCAGCGTTAGTAGCAGCAGTAATAGCAGCAGCCCCAGCGTTAGTAGCAGCAGTAGTAGCAGCAGCCCCAGCGTTAGTAGCAGCAGTAGTAGCAGTAATAGCAGCAGCCCCAGCGTTAGTAGCAGCAGTAATAGCAGCAGCCCCAGCGTTAGTAGCAGCAGTAGTAGCAGCAGCCCCAGCATTAGTAGCAGCAGTAGTAGCAGCAGCCCCAGCATTAGTAGCAGCAGTAGTAGCAGCAGCCCCAGCGTTAGTAGCAGCAGTACTAGTAGCAGCAGCCCCAGCGTTAGTAGCAGCAGCAGCAGTAGCAGTAGCAGTAGTAGCCCCAGCAGTAGTAGCAGTAGCCCCAGCAGTAGTAGCAGTAGCCCCAGCAGTAGTAGCAGTAGCCCCAGCAGTAGTAGCAGCAGTCCCAGCATTAGTAGCAGCAGTAGTAGCAGCAGCCCCAGCATTAGTAGCAGCAGTAGTAGCAGTAATAGCAGCAGCCCCAGCGTTAGTAGCAGCAGCCCCAGCGTTAGTAGCAGCAGCAGTAGCAGTAGTAGCCCCAGCAGTAGTAGCAGTAGCCCCAGCAGTAGTAGCAGTAGCCCCAGCAGTAGTAGCAGTAGCCCCAGCAGTAGTAGCAGCAGTCCCAGCATTAGTAGCAGCAGTAGTAGCAGCAGCCCCAGCATTAGTAGCAGCAGTAGTAGCAGTAATAGCAGCAGCCCCAGCGTTAGTAGCAGCAGTAGTAGCAGTAATAGCAGCAGCCCCAGCGTTAGTAGCAGTAGTAGTAGCAGCAGCCCCAGCAGTAGTAGCAGCAGTAGTAGCAGCAGCCCCAGCGTTAGTAGCAGCAGTAGTAGCAGTAATAGCAGCAGCCCCAGCGTTAGTATCAGCAATAGTAGCAGTAATAGCAGCAGCCCCAGCGTTAGTAGCAGTAGCAGCAGCCCCAGCAGTAGTAGCAGCAGCCCCAGCAGTAGTAGCAGCAGCCCCAGCAGTAGTAGCAGCAGTAGTAGCAGCAGCCCCAGCGTTAGTAGCAGCAGTAGTAGCAGCAGCCCCAGCGTTAGTAGCAGCAGTAGTAGTAGCAGCCCCAGCGTTAGTAGCAGCAGTAGTAGCAGCAGCCCCAGCGTTAGTAGCAGCAGTAGTAGTAGCAGCCCCAGCGTTAGTAGCAGCAGTAGTAGCAGCAGCCCCAGCGTTAGTAGCAGCAGTAGTAGCAGCAGCCCCAGCGTTAGTAGCAGCAGTAGTAGTAGCAGCCCCAGCGTTAGTAGTAGTAGCAGCCCCAGCGTTAGTAGCAGCAGTAGTAGCAGCAGCCCCAGCGTTAGTAGCAGCAGTAGTAGCAGCAGCCCCAGCGTTAGTAGCAGCAGTAGTAGCAGCAGCCCCAGCGTTAGTAGCAGCAGTAGTAGCAGCAGCCCCAGCGTTAGTAGCAGCAGTAGTAGCAGCAGCCCCAGCGTTAGTAGCAGCAGTAGTAGCAGCAGCCCCAGCGTTAGTAGCAGCAGTAGTAGCAGCAGCCCCAGCGTTAGTAGCAGCAGTAGTAGTAGCAGCCCCAGCGTTAGTAGCAGCAGTAGTAGTAGCAGCCCCAGCGTTAGTAGCAGCAGTAGTAGCAGCAGCCCCAGCGTTAGTAGCAGCAGTAGTAGCAGCAGCCCCAGCGTTAGTAGCAGCAGTAGTAGCAGCAGCCCCAGCGTTAGTAGCAGCAGTAGTAGTAGCAGCCCCAGCGTTAGTAGCAGCAGTAGTAGTAGCAGCCCCAGCGTTAGTAGCAGCAGTAGTAGCAGCAGCCCCAGCGTTAGTAGCAGCAGTAGTAGTAGCAGCCCCAGCGTTAGTAGCAGCAGTAGTAGTAGCAGCCCCAGCGTTAGTAGCAGCAGTAGTAGCAGCAGCCCCAGCGTTAGTAGCAGCAGTAGTAGCAGCAGCCCCAGCGTTAGTAGCAGCAGTAGTAGCAGCAGCCCCAGCGTTAGTAGCAGCAGTAGTAGTAGCAGCCCCAGCGTTAGTAGCAGCAGTAGTAGCAGCAGTAGTAGCAGCAGCCCCAGCGTTAGTAGCAGCAGTAGTAGCAGCAGCCCCAGCGTTAGTAGTCAGTAGCGGCGGCCCCAGCGTTAGGAGCGGGGGAGGGAGAGAGAACCAAGGAGGCCCTTGAATCAGTTATAGAACCCATTGCCCTTTATGGTTGTCACCAACTAAGAATACACAAAATGGGACAAACACCAAATTGAGATTATGCAGAAATATCCTCTGTGTACAACGTAAAACACCAAATAATGAATGCAGAGCAGAATTAGGCCGATACCCGCTAATTATCGAAATCCAGAAAAGAGCCGTTCAATTCTACAACCACCTAAAAGGAAGCGATTCCCAAACCGTCCATAACAAAGCCATCACCTACAGAGAAATTACCCTGGAGAAGAGTCCCCTAAGCAAGCTGGTCCTGGGGCTCTATTCACAAACACAAACAGACCACACAGAGCCCCAGGACAGCAATGTACAGACCCAGTGAGCATAGCTTTGCTATTGAGAAAGGCCGCCGTAGGCAGACCCTCTGAAGGCTGTGTGCACACTGCCCACAAAATGAGTTGGAAACTGAGCTGCACTTCCTAACCTCCGGCCAAAATAATGACCATATTGGAGACACACATTTCCCTCAGATTACACAGACTGTAATGCGTCTGTGTGTAGCTGAGATGAGTCAGGCAGATATGAGTAATGAAAGCAATTTTACTCAAATACACTGCTCAAAAAAAATAAAGGGAACACTTAAACAACCCAATGTAACTCCAAGTCAATCACACTTCTGTGAAATCAAACTGTCCACTTAGGAAGCAACACTGATTGACAATACATTTCACATGCTGTTGTGCAAATGGAATAGACAACAGATGGAAATTATAGGCAATTAGCAAGACACCCCCAATAAAGGAGTGGTTCTGCAGGTGGGGACCACAGACCACTTCTCAGTTCCTATGCTTCCTGGCTGATGTTTTGGTTACTTTTGAATGCTGGCGGTGCTTTCACTCTAGTGGTAGCATGAGACGGAGTCTACAACCCACACACAAGTGGCTCAGGTAGTGCAGCTCATCCAGGATGGCACATCAATGCGAGCTGTGGCAAGAAGGTTTGCTCTGTCTGTCAGCGTAGTGTCCAGAGCATGGAGGCGCTACCAGGAGACAGGCCAGTACATCAGGAGATGTGGAGGAGGCCGTAGGAGGGCAACAACCCAGCAGAAGGACCGCTACCTCCACCTTTGTGCAAGGAGAAGCAGGAGGAGCACTGCCAGAGTTCTGAAAAATGACCTCCAGCAGGCCACAAATGTGCATGTGTTTGCTCAAACGGTCAGAAACAGACTCCGTGAGGGTGATATGAGGGCCTGATGTCCACAGGTGGGGGTTGTGCTTACAGCCCAACACCGTGCAGGACGTTTTTCATTTGCCAAAGAACACCAAGATTGTCAAATTCGCCACTGGCGCCCTGTGCTCTTCACAGATGAAAGCAGGTTCACACTGAGCACATGTGACAGACGTGACAGTCTGGAGATGCCGTGGAGAACGTTTATGCTGCCTGCAACATCCTCCAGAATGACCTGTTTGGCGGTGGGTCAGTCATGGTGTGGGGTGGGGTGGCATTTCTTTGGGGGGGCTGCACAGCCCTCCATGTGCTCGCGAGAGGTAGCCTGACTGCCATTAGGTACTGAGATGAGATCCTCAGACCCCTTGTGAGACCATATGCTGGTGCGGTTGGCCCTGGGTTCCTCCTAATGCAAGACAATGCTAGACCTCATGTGGCTGGAGTGTGTTAGCAGTTCCTGCAAGAGGAAGGCATTGATGCTATGGACTGTCCCGCCCGTTCCCCATACCTGAATCCAATTGAGCACATCTGGGACATCATGTCTCGCTCCATCCACCAATGCCACGTTGCACCACAGACTGTCCAGGAGTTGGTGGATGCTTTAGTCCAGGTCTGGGAGGAGATCCCTCAGGAGACCAACCGCCACCTCATCAGGAGCATGCCCAGGCGTTGTAGGGAGGTTATACAGGCACATGGAGGCCACACACACTACTGAGCTTCATTTTGACTTGTTTTATGGAATTTACATTAAAGTTGAATCAGCCTGTAGTGTGGTTTTCCACTTTAATTTTGAGTGTGACTCCAAATTTATCAACCCATGGAGGTCTGGATTTGATTTCCATTGATAATTTTTGTGATTTTGTTGTCAGCACATTCAACTATGTAAAGAAAAAAGGTATTTAATAAGAATATTTCATTCATTCAGATCTAGGATGTGTTATTTTAGTGTTCCCTTTATTTTTTTGAGCAGTGTATATCACAACACACGTTGTGTATTGCCACAAAGGCCACAAGCCCACAAATACGGACCACAATACAATAAACAATTACTCACAAACAAACATGGGGGAACAGAGGGTGAAATAATGATCAAGTAATTTCGGGATTGAAACCAGGTGTGTAAGACAAAGGCGAAACAAATGGAAAATTAAACGTGGATCAGCGATGGCTAAAAGGCCGGTAATGTTGACCGCCGAACGCCGCCCGAACAAGGAGCGGGACCGACTTCGGTGGAAGTCGTGACAGTACCCCCCCCGACTCCAGCAACGCACCGACACAGACTTAGGGACTTAGGGACGAGACGGTGGAACTCACGCAGCAACGAAAGGTCCAAGACGTCCTCCACCGGCACTCAGCATCTCCTCTGGACCGTACCCCTCCACGAGGTAATGAAGGCCCCTCACCCGACGCCTCGAGCCCAGGATGGCTCTAACAGCATACGCCGGGGCCTCCTCGATGTCCAGAGTGGGTGGAGGGACCTCCCGCACCTCAGACTCCTGGAGTGGACCTGCCACCACCGGCCTGAGGAGAGAAACATGGTGCAAGGGATTAATACGGTAATCTAAGGGAAGCTGTAACCTGTAACATACCTTGTTCAGTCTCCTTAGGACTTTGAATGGCCCCACAAACCGCGGACCCAGCTTCCGGCAGGGCAGGCGAAGAACGCCGCCCACTCCCCCGGCCGGTCCTGGCAGTTTGACCGCAGAAACCTTCCCACATCCTGGTTTACTCTCTCCACCTGCCCATTACTCTCGGGGTGAAAAACTGAGGTGAGGCTGCCCGAGAGCCCCAGACGTTCCATGAACACTCTCCAGACCCTGGACGTGAACTGGGGACCCTGATCACAGACTCTGTCCTCAGGCACCCCGTAGTTCCGGAAGACGTGAGTGAACAGTGCCTCCGCAGTCTGTAGGGCCGTAGGGAGACCGGGCAAAGGGAGGAGACGGCAGGACTTAGAAAGCCGATCCACAACGACCAGGATCGTGTTGTTGCCCTGTGAGGGAGGAAGATCCGTCAAGAAGTCCACCGTCAGGTGGAGCATGGCTCCTATCCCAGCCTTTGACGCGTCCACCTCCACTATACACGCCAAAGAGGGATCCGGATGAGCCAGCACGGGAGCCAAGGTAAACAGAGCCTTCAGGTGACCAAAAGCCCTGTCCGCCTCAGCCGACCACTGCAGTCGCACCGGTCCCCCCTTCAGCACTGAGGTAATGAGAGCCGCTACCTGACCAAAACCCCGGATAAACCTCCGGTAGTAGTTGGCAAACCCTAGAAACTGCTGCACTTCCTTAACAGTGGTGGGAGTCAGCCAATTACGCATGGCCTGAAGTGGAAATGCGGTACCCTAGGAAGGAGACGGACTGTAGGAAGAACCTTGACGTACAGGTCATGCTCCAACAGTCCACCAAGCACCCTGCGCAGCATGGACACATGCTCGGCGCGTATAGCAGAGTATATCAGAATGTTGTCGATATACACCACTACACCCTGCAGGTTCCTGTGCAGGTCCCAGAAAATCTCTTCAACAAAGGAATGTAAGACTGATGGAGCATTCATCAACCCGTACGGCATGACTGGGTACTCATAGTGCCCTGAGGTGGTACTAAATGCCGTCTTCCACTCGTCCCCCTCCAGGATACGCACCAGGTTGTATGCGCTCCTGAGATCCAAGTTTATGAAGAAGCCCGTCCCGTGCATTGACTTGATCGCACTGGCGATGAGAGGCAGTGGGTAGCTGTACCTCACTGTGATCTGATTGATCCCTCGATAGTTAATACACGGGCGCAGACCTCCATCCTTCTTCACAAAAAAAGAAACTCGAGGAGGCAGGTGAAGTGGAGGGCCAACTGTATCCCTGCCCCAGGGATTCGGAGACATATGTTTCCATAGCCGCCATCTCCTCCTGTGACAGAGGATACACATGACTCCTGGGAAGTGCTGCGTCTACCAGGAGATTTATCGCACAATCCCCCCGGCGATGGGGTGGTAATTTAGTCACCACCTTCTTGTAGAATGCGAGAGCCAAATCGGCATATTCTGAGGGGAAGCGCAGGGTGAAGACCTGGTCTGGACTTTCCACCATAGTTGCACCGACTGAAACTCCTATACACCTCCCTTATCACTCTCGTGGCCACCCCTTGAGAGCCCTATGTTTTCACAAAATAGTGGGATCATGACAGTCCAACCAGGGTAGGCCCAGCACCATGGGAAACGCAGAAGAATCAATAAGGAAGAGACTGATTCTCTCCTTGTGACCCTCCTGCGTAACCATGCTTAGTGGAGCGGTGGCCTCCCTAATCAGCCCTGACCCTAATGGTCGACTATCTAGGGCATGCACAGGGAAGGGTATATCCACAGGAACAAGGGGGATCCCTAAACTATGAGCAAATGAACGGTCAATAAAATTCCCAGCTGAGCCTGAATCTACGAGCGCCTTATGCTCGGAATGCAGGGAAAACTCAGGAAATTTAATAAACACATACATGTGAGCAACAGGGGCTCTGGGTGAGCCTGGTGCCGACTCACCTGGGGTGACACGATAGTGCCCTGCCTGCTGCCTCGACTCCCTGAGGAACCTCCCCAGCACCGACCAGCAGTGTGCCCTCTGTGGCCACAGATGGTGCAGGGAATGGCCCCTCCGGTCACCCTAAGCGCAGCACCTCCCAGCTTCATGGGCGTCGTAGCGGAGGAGCTGGGGGATGGAACTGACAGGCCCTGATCCGGACGTCCGCGGGCAGCCAGCAGGTTTTCCAGCCGGATGGACAGATCCACCAGCTGGTCCAACATGAGGGTGGTGTCTCGGCTGGCCAACAACCGACGAACGTCCTCGCGCAGACTGCACCGGTAGTGATTGATCAGGGCCCTGTCGTTCCATCCCACGCTGGTGGCCAGGGTCCGGAAGTCCCAAGCGAAATCCTGTGCGCTCCTCGTCCCCTGCTTCAGGTGGAACAGACGTTCACCCGCCGCTCGACCCTCAGGCTGGTGGTCGAAAACTGCCCGAAGCAGCGGGTGAACTTAGCGTAATTGTCCAACGCCGTTTCTCCTTCACTCCATACGGTGTTGGCCCACTCCAGGGCTTTGCCTGAGAGGCAGGTGATGAGGGCGGACACGCTCTTACGTCCCGAAGGAGCCGGGTGGATGGTCGCCAGGTAGCGCTGGAGTAGGAACCCCTGGCATCCGGCAGCCGTCCCATCATACTCCCTCGGGAGAGCGAGCCGAATCCCACTGGGACCGGGTGAAGGAGGGGTGGACAGTGTGGCCTGCTGTAGTGGGGCTGGTGGAGGTGCTGGACGACCTCCTCCTCTCTCGCAACGATCCATCGTCTGCAGCACCCGATCCATGGCATTGCCCAGACATTGCAATATGGTCGTGTGCTGCTGGACGCGCTCCTCTAGCACTCATACGTCTATTTCCCAAAGACAACCTCTGGATATGACGCTGAGCACGTGCACTCAACGGTCGACCATGGCGAGGCCTGTTCTGAGTGGAACCTGTTAAGTTAAACCACTGTACTCACTTTTGTTGCTAGCAGTTTAGACATTAATGGCTGTGTTGAGTTATTTTGAGGGGACAGCACATTTACATTGTTATACAAGCTGTACACTCACTAATTTACATTGTAGCAAAGTGTCATTTCATGAAAAGATATACTCAAATATTTACAAAAATGTGAGGGGTGTATTCACTTTTGATGTACTGTGTGTATATATCTCATCGTGTTGTATTAGCGACTTCTTCAAGGATGGGAGGGAAGAAGGATGCATTGTTAAGTAATGGGGTGGCAAGGTAGCCTAGTGGTTAGAGTGTTGGACTAGTAACCGAAAGGTTGCGAGTTCAAATCCCAGAGCTGACAAGGTACAAATCTGTTGTTCTGCCCCTGAACAGGCAGTTAACCCACTGTTCCTAGGCCGTCATTGAAAATAAGAATTTGTTCTTAACGGACTTGCTGAGTTAAATAAAGGTGTAAAAAAAAAAAAATCATCTTTAATTGGATGTGTGTTTTAGACCCCTAACCTCGTGGGTGGGAACAAAACCAAGGAAGATGAAGTTCTTCCTGACCTCCCAGCACTGGAGTTCATCGAGGTCAACTCTACAGCTCAGGTATGACCTTTGACCCCACAATTATCAGAACATAATTCTAGCATAGCCGAAAGAGGAAGCGAGACACCCCACTCACTCTTTTTTTTCCTGGTTCAATGAACTAAGTAGACCAGACCCAGCTGCTATCTCATTGATCACTATTGGAGACTCACCCAGTTAAGTAGACCGGAACTGACCATTTTTTTATCAATGTAAATGGCCTGAGTGAACTATCTTTGGTTCTAGAACATGGTGACGTTATAAGACCTTGTTATAATGTGTGTAATTAGAGTGGTCCTATATATGTGTGCTGTCTCTCCAACTCCTATGGTCAATCGTGATGAAACTGCTCTAACAGACCTGGAACGAGGCTAATGTAGAATGGAACTGGGATTACAAAAGGAATGATTTAAGGTTGTGTGTTTGTTTCTCCAGGGGGGCCTGAATGCCAACCCATTTGCAGCTCTGCAGAGTAAGGACCCGCTGCTTCTGTGCTGTAGTGACTGGGACCAGGGCTGGACACCCAACCCCTGCCCCAGAGGTGGTACAGCCCAAGGCAAACCTGGGTAACCATGGAGACACAGCTATGGTAAGGACAGAGGTCAGACTTTTGGCCTCAGAAAATACTGCATACTTTGTTTTAGGTTGTCAGACTGAAAAGAACAGTCCCAACTAGACTGTATTATATTCTACCTGAGGTCCAGTTGTTTGCGTCGTTATCTGGCAACCTGCCTAACACCACTAAGCAGCTGGTAAGAACTCATTTCTGACCTCCTGTTGTCGTGTTTGTTAGGCATTAGACCTCTGCCCCTGCACATCCTCCCCAGACGCACCGCCTCAATGCATATTTAATTGTTTGTTAATTGGAAGAAAATGAGAACAATTCCTCTCCCCAATGTTCTCATAAAAAGCCCTGTTTGTGCCAAATTCCTGCATGAAGAACAAAATAAAACACAAATTAAGAACTTTGAGAGAAGGCCGGGCGATATCGAGTGTTTTCGATATATTCAAGATTGTTTTACCGCGATGTGGAAAATGCCTGTATCGCAGGAATGGAGGTTCTGTTATAATGTAACTTTTTACAAATGCAGCATCTCACTGTTTCTTCTGTCAGCCCAACACGTGCACAGAGGTTATCCACCAATCAAAACCTTTCACAAGTTGTAACCACGCTGGAGAGGTGTAGTGGTGGTAAGAGTTCCACCAACATGGAAAGAGAGGAAGCCAGCTCAGCCTCTCGTGATGTTTTTTCAGTAATATGGAAGTGGTTCGGGTTAAGAGGTCTGATGTTCAGCAAACGAATGTCCTGTGCAAAATGTGTCGACAGACAATTGCTACGAAAAGCAGTAGTACAACCAACCTCTTCCATCGCCTGCAACTGAATCACAAGGTGGAATGGGAGGAAAGCGTGAGACTACGCAATGCCGATTCCAGTCGCCCAATTCCCAAAACGTCTGCTAAAAGACAAACTACCATACCTGCAACTTTTTCAAACGTAATCCCTTATGACAAGAGAAGTTTGAGGTGGAAGTTCGATCTATGGTCGAGCAGAATGTTAGAGCCATACCTAAGACAGTCCACTACATAAATCAACCCTGGATATGGCAACATGTCTGCCTCCAGACGTCTTACTTCCCTGATGATCATACGGGTGAAGTAATATCCCAGGGTCTCAGAGACTCTCTGGCATCGTGGAAGATGAGTGAAGACCGACAGGTGTACATGACAACTGACATCGGAGGCAACATGATAAAAGCATTGCACTTGAATATATAGACCCGCCTGCAGTGCTTTGGGCACAGGCTTCACCTCTCCATCGGTAAGTGTGATGTTGGATAATTAAAGTGCATTCAAAACAGTGATGTTCAGGCTAATGTGTTAGTAGTTGTCATTGTGCCAATCCAATAACAAACAGTGATGTTCAGGCCAGCTGTAGGCTAACGTGTTAGTAGTTGTGTCATTCTGCCAATCCAATAGCAAATAAACACAGGCTGTTTTAATTATATCAACAAATGAACTAAATTGATACATTTTCAATCAAAATGATTATATAAATTACATATTGAAATAGCTAGTGGTCAAACATTCATAAACAATAGAATAGACGTGTGGGTGTGTTTATTTGTGGTGTTCATTTATTTTGCACAAATATGCCTTGAAAATTATGTCTTGGCCTTTTTAAAATTTGTTTAGAGAGAAACAGGAAATGGAGAGATGTATCATCCAAACCTCTAAAGAAAAGTGATATTACTATTAGCCTGTATTCCCCAGCTCCTCCCTGTATTCCCCAGCTCCTCCCTGTATTCCCCAGCTCCTCCCTGTATTCCCCAGCTCCTCCCTGTTTTCCCCCAGCTCCTCCCTGTATTCCCCAGCTCCTCCCTGTATTCCCCAGCTCCTCCCTGTATTCCCCAGCTCCTCCCTGTATTCCCCAGCTCCTCCCTGTATTCCCCAGCTCCTCCCTGTTTCCCCAGCTCCTCCCTGTTTCCCCAGCTCCTCCCTGTATTCCCCAGCTCCTCCCTGTATTCCCCAGCTCCTCCCTGTATTCCCCAGCTCCTCCCTGTATTCCCCAGCTCCTCCCTGTATTCCCCAGCTCCTCTCTGTATTCCCCAGCTCCTCTCTGTATTCCCCAGCTCCTCTCTGTATTCCCCAGCTCCTCCCTGTATTCCCCCAGCTCCTCCCTGTATTCCCCCAGCTCCTCCCTGTATTCCCCAGCTCCTCCCTGTATTCCCCCAGCTCCTCCCTGTATTCTCCCAGCTCCTCCCTGTATTCTCCCAGCTCCTCCCTGTATTCTCCCAGCTCCTGCCTGTATTCCCCCAGCTCCTGCCTGTATTCCCCCAGCTCCTGCCTGTATTCCCCCAGCTCCTGCCTGTATTCCCCCAGCTCCTGCCTGTATTCCCCCAGCTCCTGCCTGTATTCCCCCAGCTCCTGCCTGTATTCCCCCAGCTCCTGCCTGTATTCCCCCAGCTCCTGCCTGTATTCCCCAGCTCCTCCTGTATTCCCCAGCTCCTGCCTGTATTCCCCCAGCTCCTGCCTGTATTCCCCCAGCTCCTGCCTGTATTTCCCCCAGCTCCTGCCTGTATTTCCCCCAGCTCCTCCCTGTTTTCCCCCAGCTCCTCCCTGTTTTCCCCCAGCTCCTCCCTGTTTTTGCCCCCAGCTCCTCCCTGTTTTCCCCCAGCTCCTCCCTGTTTTCCCCCAGCTCCTCCCTGTTTTCCCCCAGCTCCTCCCTGTTTTCCCCCAGCTCCTCCC